>NW_024884586.1:995421-1175937 GCF_019232065.1 Centrocercus urophasianus
TTTTTCCTTTCTTTTTCCTTTCTTTTTCCTTTCTTTTTCCTTTCTTTTTCCTTTCTTTTTCCTTTCTTTTTCCTTTCTTTTTCCTTTCTTTTTCCTTTCTTTTTCCTTTCTTTTTTCTTTTTCCTTTCTCACAAAAGCATACTTCTCAATGTGTACATCACGAAATACAGGAACAGTCTCAAAAAAATTTTTAACATCACTTCACTCATGGATGTATCAATACACTAGGCACTGACAACCTTAGTACTTCAAAAAGTGAATGGAAAAAGTAAAGCTATTTAACTTGAGATAACATAGGAGAGTGTGGGAGATGGGAATAGAAGTGGAGTGTGATCATCACAGCTATGCCCATTGGAGAGCTCTGTCATCAAACTCTCTCAAGTTCTCTCAAATAACAAGAGAGTCAACAAAATGAGATGTTAGTTTTGGAATTTTTTGTAAAGATGGACAGTAGGGTAAAGAAGAAGTGTGTCCTTCACAAAAAGACAGACAGACTCTAAATTGTTCATAAAAATCATCTTGAGTGGAGTTAAATAGCCAAGTGGCAAAACATGATCTTGAAGAAACAGAATTCCATTCCAAAGTATAACCTACATTGCTGCTTTTTTTTTCTGATAGGTTGTCATTGGAGTTTAGTGTTTTGTCATGTTAATTTTAGATTTCATAGAATTGTGAACATTGCAAAAGATCACTATGATTATCTAGTACAATCATTAAGGCACCACCGCCATGCCTACTAAACCACATCCCTAAGTGTCACACCTGCACATCTTTTAACCTCCAAGGGTGGTGACTCTTCCTCTTCCCTGAGCAGCCAGTTCCAGTGCCTTACCACTCTTTCTAAGAAGATTTTTTTCCTAATATCCAACCAGAACCTTTTCTGACCTAACTTAAGGCCATTACCTCTTGTTCTGTTGCTAGCCATCTGGGAGAAGAGGCTGGCCCCTGCCTTGCTACAACCTCTTTTCAGACAGTTGTAGAGAGTAATAAGATCTCTTTTGAGGATGCTGCTTCTTCAGACTGAGTAATTCCACTTCCTTCAGTCATTCCTCGTAAGACTTGTGTTCTGGTTTTGTTGTCCATCTTTGGATGTGCTCCAGCACCTCAATGTCTTTTTATTGTCGTGAGGAGTCCAAAATGGAATGCACTACTCAAAGTGTGCCTTTGTTCTGGTTTGAGCATCTCTCAACAAATATGATTTTGAGTGATGTCAATAGCTTTTTATTGCTTCCTCCTGATTTTTTAGAATGATCTTGAGACATGCTGTGAGATTTTTTTTAGAATCTGGTCCCTTTGTTTTTCAGGATATTTATGCTCAGGGCATACGAAGTGTCACAGGGTCAGGACCTAGCTATCTGTGCTTTTGTAGTAGGGAATAGGGAAGGATAAGCTGATGTACATTGTATGTCTTTATTATGCTGAATTGAAATGCGGTTAGGCTGCATATCCAGATGAAGAATTAGACTATGTTCCTGGAAAGTTTTGAATAGAACCAACTTAGTTACATAGCCTCTGAAGTATATAGCCTAATCTGCTGTTGTTGTCAAGTAGAAATGCTGTGATGAATTCAGGAACTTGATTTGTGTGGGAGGGCTAGGGATGTGAGTTTCTTCTGAGCTGGTATTCCTCTGCTACCCAAGGAAGTTAAATGAGGGCTGATGTTAGGATGGATCTGCTCACTGTATTCAAGGAGTTGGAATCAACTCGTCTGTGCATCAGTACTTGTTTAGGGAGGGAAGCTGTTTTGAGTTGGACTCAGAATGGAGTCTAATCACTCCTGGAAAACAAGGATTGGAAGCCTGGCTGAGGTTAATGCTTATGAGGAGCTAGCAAGACTGTATACTCCCCGTGGGATAAGGGTGAGGGCTTTCAGATCTCAGATTGCATTGGAGTGCTGAGTAGCCTAGAGAGCTTGTGGTGCAATGTGGAATTTAAGGGCTGTTATTGATAGGAATCATGTCATAGGAAAAAATCTTCCTCTATTTAAATAAGTGGATATTCTTCTGTAAGAGCACAACTTATGCTTTTGTCAAGATTCAAATTTTCGTTTAAATATCTATTAGTGTTTCTGATCTTAAAGCCATGTGTCTTTTCAAGATAATTTAAGATGAACTGAGTTTATGCAAATCTAGGACTTATAATATCAACTGTTAGCATGTTGAGTGATATATTTACTGCCTATTGAAGACTGAAATTCTGCATTGATTTTTTTTTTTTTTTTCATGTTGTTTATTTTGGAGAACAATAGAGAGTGCTTTTTCTCACTGATAAAGAACAATGGCTTAGCATTTGTAATAATCAAAGGGACTGACTTCGAGTGAAATAGCAAGTCATACAGCACAAGTCAAAACCAGGAGACATCTAAAACAACAAAAAGTCAACATCCTCATTTAATGAGGGGAAACCATGCTAATTCATGAATGCAAATTTTTTGTAAGAAAATTCTGTAAAACTTAGTTTATGTCTCAGATTAGCCCCCAGCTGGCTTAATTTCTCTGGTGTATACTGAACTCCAACACTGGCTAAATGGTATTATTTGAAGGAAAAAAGAGAAGTATTCAGGGGATATATCTTCTGCACTTGTATTTTTATATGTATGACTCTTAACAACATGCTGACAGATGATACTTAGTCACCTTCTATACCTGTTGATTATATGCTTTGATCTGAAATTTATTTTACTCTACTTGGCAGCTGAACTGTTTCTTAATCCATTGATAAAACCTGCTAAATAAGCAGTTTTAATTACACTGATATCACCAGAAGAAGATGTGAATCACAGAATGACTTAGGTTGGAGGGGAGGCTAAAGGTCATCTAGCTCCAACTCTTTGCTGTGTGGTGGGGTTGTCCCCCACCAGATCAAGCTGCCCTCATCCAACCTGGCCTGGAATGCCTGCAGGAACTGGGTATCCACAGCTTTTCTGGGAGCTCTTTCTCACTGCCCTGGCTGCATCAATGGCAGTGGCGTGCCCCTGGTATTTCTCCAGTGCTTCAGTAAGAAAAGCCAGGAAGAAGGCTTCACTGTCAACTCCCTCTGACCACTGCTGCCCACGCAGGGCACTCTTTCTCCATGTGTTCCCAGTGGGTTCTCTGACATGCCCACCTCTAGAAGTTAACAGCCACTCACCTCGTCTTTCACATGAGGCTTTTTCCAGTTTTCTACTGTTTGTCTATATTCTAGCTGTATCTCAACAATTTTTGCCCAGTGCTAATTATGGTGTGGTGCCTGTCTGTAAACCTGAAAGAAGCCTTCAATGGGAGACTTCAAACAAAATGTTTGTTTGTTTGTTTGTTTGTTTTATTTTTTTTTTTTGAGGAATATGTTACACTTTTATGATTTCTTTGCATAGTTAGTTAGGATGCCTCCTTATAGTTTTTTCAGTGCATCAATAAAGAGATGTGTCTCAAATAGCTGCTTTCTTATGGCTTATATCCTGTCTGCTGTGGGAGAAATTTCCTTTTGTGTGTATTAAGGCTATCTGAAACGTTAATTAATGTTTTTTGGTTGTTTTTTTTTTTTTTTTTTTTTTTCTGAATTCTATATGTAAATATCTCTTTTCTGTCACAAAGGCTGCTAATTTGCCATGTGAAATCTACATAGCTGGAAAATGCATTCTTGTTTATTTTCTTTCCCCTGCCCCCGTCCTGGAGAATCTGTGCATGGCCACCTCACTTAAGGGTCACACAGTACAGTCTCAGTGGAATCTGTAGGCTGGCAAGTCTTTTCATCCAATTGTGAAATCATATTTTGTCACCATGTAGGTAGTGTGTTTTGCCAGCTTTCCAGTCTTTGAGACCTGCAGGGCTGCAATGTAGGAAAACAAGTTTTGTTTAGCATTCATTTTCCCTGGATGTTTTTATGAATGTCCCTTGAAGGGGCCTATCTATCTGCATTAGAGAGAAAATAGGTAATTAGTTTAGATTCAATAGGTAGAGCAAATGACATGATACTGTAAGAGATTGTCTCCTCGTAAATTATACACCTGTAAAGAAAATCCACCATGAAAGCTGCTAGATTCACTTAAGGGCAAAGATACTTATTTTAACGTAAATTATACAAGTGAATGGAGAGAAAGATTGTGAATGGAATTCTGAAGTACTTAATTTTGAATCTGACCATGACGAAACATTGAGTGTTTGCTTAGGATTTTTTTTTTTTGGTTGTTCACTTGTATTCAGAATATTTCTGCTGTCTTTTAAACTAAAGTCACAAGGAAGTTAATACTTAGCTTTGATTGCTCCTATGAATCTTCACTTGTGAAACTGGAGGAAAATATTTTATAAACTTTGTGGCTCAGGATTTAAGAGACTAGATTCTTATATAAATGAAGTACTTGGATATACACAGGCTCCTGTGATTTCCCAACACCATCTGCCTCACTCCTACCTCCCTGGTAAAGAGGTATCTCTTAAAACTCCTGAGCAGGTGCTAAAAATAAGTTGATGTTTTTTAAATTATCAGTCTTATAAATGCTGATTTTTCCTTCTTATCATTTTTTCGGTAATGAAAGATGGGCTTGTATCACTGTATCTGTTTTTGTTCTTTTTGGCTTGGCACAGGAAAGGCTGACTTGAAAATGTAGGTTAGAGAACTACTAGTTAAACTGTAAAACACTGAGAAGCATGTTGAGGCATGATGATATAGCACAGTTAACAATCATTCTTTTTTTCACTTGTTGCTTCATGAGACGTATTAAAAAGAGAGAGGAGAGTGGTGTGAAGCAAACATTTTACAGCTTATGGTTCACAATAATTGACCTTACCAAAGTAAGAATGAATGTGGTTTTAAAAAATAAAAAAGTCTCCAAAGGCTCCCAAACTCCAAAAGGTCCATAACAAATATATTCCCAAAACACAAAATGCTCTTAGTCATGAGATATTTTTGCCTGCTGTTCTCAGAGACATGTAAGCTGCCAGACATACCATCTGTCATGCAGCCCTTTCAGTGTTTGGCACTGCCAGGAGTGTTAATGCAGCTTGGATAGAGTGCAGCAAGGGGTAAACAAATGCTACTGTGGAGTATTGCTTGAAAACTGCTTCTTTTTTTCTTGGAGTTTGCAGGTCTTAGAGGACAAGGTAATACATAATGTTGATCGGGGAATGTGAACTTCTGCTTCTCTTTTTTTGGTAACCTTTCTTTAAAAAAAAAAAAATCAAAGATACATTTCAGGTAGTTTTAAAAATTGCTTGTTATTATTAATGTTTATTATCTGTAGAGGATATTGTAAACATTCATTTGTTTTCCTAATAAAAAATTTAACTTCTGGCTGAAGAATATAAATACTTAAGTGCTATAAAGAATAATATATTATCAAGGGAGCATTTAATAGTTTCATTTATTTCCATCCTGCCCCTTTATTTAATTTTGAGAGTATCCTAAGAAACAACATGCTAAGAATGTTTTGTTGGGTTTTTTTTCCCCTCTCTGGTAGAGCTTTCATCTCCCAACTCTTCCTTCTGACAACTTTCTTCTGGGAGCCTTCTCTCACTTTGGCCCAGATGCCTTCCTCATCCATTAGGATCTTCTGTCCTGTTTGTCATTGCTCACATGCATGAGAAATCTTTAATTCTTCCACCTTTTTTCCTCTCACATGTATCCAGAATCTTGATGTGAGTCCTTTCGCTTAACGTTTCACATCATCCTTTCAGTGTTCCATTCTATGCATGGCACTCCCAGTGTCCTGTTCTGCTTCATGCAGTAATGTGACACCTGATTCTGCTGCCCTGATTTTAGGTTGCAAAATAAAACTTTGTCTATACTAACACGAATCAATTCCAGGAACAGAAGGACACACCTCAACTCATCTTTGACATTGTTATAATTCAGTGCCCGTGAAGTAGATGACCTCATTTAAAAAACGTTGTTGAGAAGAATTCCCAGTGAGCCAACCCTTAGGTCACAGGCAGTGAACTACTGACTTTCATGGTTCCAAATGAAACCAATGATCCTGTAGTTTTATGGCACTGCATCTTCTCGTTAAGATACTTTGTAACCGGTCAGTGCAGACATTCTGTATTATCTAAAGTTTTTTCTTCATGATGTTCCCATACTTGTGGATTTTTAAATGTTTTAATGTTGTGCAAATAAGTTATCATGGTTGACATGCTAGTATTTAAAAATATGGAAATATTCTTGAGATCGTGGTATGATGCAAGATTATGATATAAATGTTATTGTGAACGTTTTTGCACTTTGACACTGAAATTAACTTCTTGGATTGTACACTGACAGTCTTCACAGAGAACTGAGCCAATCCACATTTTTCAGAGTAGCTCCAGACTTAAAAATAGAATATCTTAAAATCTTTTTTTACTGACTTCTAATGACATCTTCTGATTAGAAAAGATTTTCTCAGCTGTAAATAAAATCTCTTCTGTTTAAAATTCAGACTGGAAACATGTTTGCTAGAGTGAATACTGGATAAATTCAACAGCTGTAGATTTGTAGAACATTTAGGACTATGACAATGAAAATGTGAAGTAGTTTTTGGTTGGCTTTTGACATTTTTTATTACTCCTTGTAGGTAAGCAGCTATTAATAAATGGTTGGTTTGTTTTTCTTCCTCTTTAAAATCATGATAAAATGTCATGCAAACGGGATAGCTGGTAGCAGTGTGCATGCTGAAGACAGGCCTAGGACTGGAGTTAAACATTCCACAGCAGTCTGCAAGATTAGAATGTTTGTAGTCTAGCAGTTTATACAGTTTTTATTGGAGTCTGTCCAGATATATGTATGCAGAGAATTATTGCTCAATGACAAATTGCCATGATATAATCTAGTATGTCGGGAAATTTCCACTGTAGTATGGTCATGTGCCAAGGATAATACCTCTTGGGTATAATAAAAGAAATGACGTACTCTGACCTCAAAAGATAAATGGGCAGATACAGCAATTTTTTGTCATTTTGGAAACTTGACAGCTTCTGTATCCTTAATCAGAAATCATTAGTATTTTCACTGGTTTGTACTGAGATTAAATGCTGACACTGTTCCTTAAAAGCTCATATTCCTGGGAAGAGGCACCTCTGCATACATACACATTTGAGCTACCTGTACTCTGAATTGTGATTCTGCAGATTTGGTGTAAATGTAATGTGTTGTCTATGAGAAGTTCAAGTAGCATCCTGGCATTTGCTCTGTGGATGCTGTCTGTAATAATGAGGTCTGGCTGCACGCAAGACTGGTGTGAAAGCTGAGGACTGGATTGTTCCTTTTTATTCATCATCCGTGTATGCTGGATGTAATTTTTTTTTTTCAGATTCAGGGCTACTTTTTGTCATTAATATTGAGGAACTAGATGTAAGCAGATAGTACTTAACCAAAAACTGAGTAAATCCTGATGTGAACAGTATTTCCAAAACTATTCTAATACACTTTCGTTTGATACTCACAGGTGCTAAACCTGGGTAGCTCCTTCGGTAACAACAACAAGCACCAGTTAACAAAGTAACATAACACATTATACAGGGCTCAGCATGCTCTTATACTTAACAGCTTCCATTTGAGATCTGCTCTTTGCTTGTTTGATTTTGATTTTCTATAGTAGTATAGTTTCTACTGTGTAAATACTGTTTAGAGTTTGTTAGACTCTATAGACAGCAACCCGTTCCTACAGGAAGTGCAGTATGAATGGCAAATACAGTGCGAGTATTTCAGGAAGCTGTACCTAATTCTTTAGGCAAACTGCAGTATTTTACAGAATGTCCTATGCAGAAGTATGTGAGTTTTCTCCTTAACAAAGCCAGCTTACATGGTTGACATGTATTTGAAAACAGATATTTGAATTAATGCAAATTAGACTCCAAGATATGTGCAGAAATGGAAACACATCCCATGCATTCAAAATTAGGACTCTTCCCTCAAGTCCTTCTGTTGCTGGGGCTTTTCATCTAAAGCTGAGGTTGCACCATGCACTTACTGTGGATAATTAGAAATGGAAGAAAATATTGTCTTGTGTACTTTAGAACTAAAAATCACGTGTTATGCAAGGTCAGCCAGAGTGTTTGCATGGCACTGTTAATAGATCTCCAATAAGCTAACCTTAGTAGAGGAGTAGTAGTAGGTTTCCTGATTATTATTATTTTTTTTTTCTCTATGCCTGCCATTGCATTGGAATCTGCATGGAAGAAACAAAGCTTGAAAGAGACACATGAAAATGATCTAGCCTAAATGAACTATATTTGTTGTATTTCAAGTTGCATTCTTTTGCCTTTTTTTTTTTATTACCTAGAAATGTTTAAATGATGCAAACAACTTTCAACTTCTTATAGAGGAGGGATCTCATTCTTTTCAGTTTCAAGACTAAGTGAGAATTCAGTTTTCTGGAGTTCCATTTTCTGGGTATGGTGTCTAGAATTTCAATATCAGCTTCCATAGGGAGCAAATGTTTTTATTTGGCAGTAAAATCATTGCAGGAACAAGGATTAGTTTGCTTGTTTTGTGAAGAGATTAAGCTTACGTTCACTATATTTCATGTTCTTGTTGGAATGCTACTGACATTACGAAATAAGTCAAAAAGGCTTAACTTACAATGACAGTCAGTCTTAATGGCAAAAGATCTTTGATGATTAGCAGAAATGTTTTCTCTTGGGAAGAGCGATATGGGAAAAGAAAGTGCTAGAGGAATTCAGTTCTCTGTCAACATGTTAATTGTGCAGCTTAGTGGTTTCAGTCACTGCAGTTAAGTCTTGCTGTGAGCTTTTGTTTCCTTCCGTTATGTTACTCTGCAGTCATTACATCCTGACCAATGGGCGAAGTCCCACTAACCCAGCATGCAACTTATTAAGAACTGTGGGACTTGTGGATCTTGTTCTGCCTTTATTTATTTTTAATTTTGGCACAGTGAAGGGAAAAATTCAGGTATTATTTTTTAGTTGTTGTCAGACATGTTTAGACGTATTTTGTCAAATCCTGCGTAAACTGCTACTACATCGCTTTGTTCCGATGTGATGAGTTTATTATGGGTATAATAAAAGCTTTAATGTTTTTAGGTCAGTATGTCTTGGTATCTTGGCTGTATTTCTTGACATAAATTATTGGCCGATGTGACTTATAAAGGCTATCTGAGGCTTCAAGGACTAGCTCTGTTGGTGTGGAGCTGGCGATGATAAATTCTTAAGTCTTTCTTATAATTCTTTAGAAAGTGCCTTTCTTAAAATGACCCACCAGCTTATAGGTAGGTTCTTGGCTTGATTTGAGTTCAACTCCCACTGTAAGAATTCCATAGGCAGCTAACAGAAAACTAGCCTACCTCCCTCAAAGGACTTTTAAAAAGTGGAGGTAATATACACATGTGCTTGCTAATTCTGTCTATGTCATGTCTTATATTCCTAAAAGGCTGAAAATAATAACATTTAGTCCTAATAAAGATGTTGTCATTAAAATAAAGAAATATGGTTTCTTACTAACAAGTAGTGTACTAACAATTCGATATTATTTATGTACTGAACTCCACCAACAATTTTACATTTTTATGAGTAGGTTACGAAGATGTTGCAGAAACTTATCAAAGGGTAATGGAAATGATTGAAAAATTGGAGGCAAGGAACAAAGGAAAACAGTGAAGGTGTGCTTAGAGAACTCAGTCAATCTAGTCATTGTAAAGTCATAGGCAAATAAGATCTGGTTTCCGCAGTCTGGCATGGAGTTTCTTGTAGCCCAATGCCTTTTCTAATTTATACTCTCCCTTAACTTGCATTTTTCTTCCTAACCTGATATACTAGAAGTATTGCTAGTGTTACACACAATTTTTTCAGTACAGAAGGGCTCACTTCAGAGTACTGATTTCTATTTTCTGACAAATAATCATATTAAGATCTCTAAAAACTGCTTTAAAGATACGGAGTCTACCATACAACTCACAAGGTGTTGGAGATCAGTTCAGAAGATGAATTAACATCTTTAACTTTTTTGTGAAGTCTTGATGCCTTTATGATGTGAAAGAACTTACCTTCCTATGCAGAAAACAATTGCTTAGAGAATCAGCCTGCTTTTTCATAGCAAAAGAGCTCTGGCACTGCTACCTTTGTGCTGGCACCTCAGAAAGCTATCTGCTGCTGCATGAGGTTAGTGTGCAGGCAGAGGCAGCTACTGCTGCCCTGAAGCAATGCTTAATGCCCAACTCCCTTCCCACTTAGGTACCTCTTCACTTAGCCCATCTTCATTGTTCCCAATTTCCTTTCCTCCTCTTGCTCCTGCCAGGATTGCAACCAACTCTGATTCCATGTTCTCAAGAAGTTTTCTTTTTCAGGGAAGTCCGAAGATGATTGTATAGGTTGTTTTGTGGCTGGTGTAAAATGGGTTCCTTGGAGGCAGTGATTTCTTCACAACTGGCATTACATGAAGTAAATAACACAGCTGAGAGCTGTAGGAACTGAATGAGAGAGCAAGAAAATTGTGCATGTTTTCTGTTCAACACAGAATGACATAGGAGCTCTGTTGGGATGAGGAGCCTTATACCTTTTTCTCCAACACATGCACTCAATCTAGTTAACAGAGAAGCACAGCACCTTTTGGTCTGTAGATGGCATCATACAGTACTGGCATCAGTAAGGAGATATCCACGTGGTATTTCACAGCTTTTGTTGCAGGATATTTCAGTCAGAGGGATAATTGTTTTGGGCTGAAGGTTTCAATATGCATTTCTGTTATGGCATATTATTTCCTGTCATTACCTGTAGTTTCTCTTGGATTTATGTAAGCTCTTTTTAATTAGCCTGCTTTGTAAAGGCTTTCCAGGAAGCAGAACCATATCAGTTTGTCTATACTCATGGAAAAGAACATGTCAGACCTATGAGAAACTGAAAAACAAGAAATCCTCCTCATTTAAAAAAGCAAAAAAGCTATGCTATACTATATAAGTGGAATGCACTGCTGCTGTCATTTGGTAACAAATATTAAGGAAGAATTCTGAAGGGAGTTTAAATAGACTTGGTTATTTTTCAACAGTGTATCATAATATTTTTCACACTCGTCTTTTTTTTTTTTTTTTTTTTTTTTTTTTTTTTTGGAGATTACTTTCTTTTCCTTTAGATAAATATATTCGCTACTTCATCATAGCTACTTATTGATGGAGTGTGCTCCTCTGGTAGGCGTTGGCATTTCTTGCTACAGAAGTTGGTAACAGTATTGAAACCTCCCTCAGTTGTTACTCGCTCTTAGAAAAAATTGTTGCTCTAATTTTCTTCCTACTTTGAGGTTTTCAGTGATTCATTTCTCTTTAGAAGAATTGTTTGGTTTGATCTCATACTTAAATTGCAAATTGCTCTGCATTTCTCATAAGATCACTGGGAGTTTGCTGGCTGCAGCCATGAGCCAGTGTTACTTTTGCATTTGAACTGGTTACAGTGTGCAAGTAAAATCTTCACAGAAAAGACTGCAAGAATCCTACTGTTGTTGGTTTGGTGTTTGTGTTCTTTTTTTCCTTGTGAAGAATGTTTTGTTTTTTGTTGTTGTTGTTGTTGTTGTTTTTTTTTAAAGTGGTGTTAATTATTCAGTGATAGGAGGCCTATTTGTGTGCACATTAGAGGTTACAGACGCCTCACAGTGCAAAGCCTCCATGCAGGCATACAGCCTTTCCAACTCGTCTCAGGCCTTGATGAAGTTGCTCACTTGTGAAAGCTTTACCAGTAGGAACTTGTTTGAAGGAAAGTAGGTTCAGATGGTTCTTGAGTAAATGTGGGGAGACCTTGTCTGAAAGCTTGTTAAAGGGAGAGAGAATTAGAAGAAGGGAAAGTAGATGTTTTGGCTTGCCCTCAGCTCTGGGATTGTTTGTACAAATATGAGAAAGATGTCTGTGAGAAATTGAATACTGAGATAATTTCACACTTTTGACTAAACGTATTTAATTAAAATTATTCCTTGCTTTCTCTCTGCTCCCACAAACATTTACTCAGTATCTTTATGTGGTTGCTAAAGGGTCATTAGTGTAGAAAAGAAAGTGTATGCTTTATTCCCTTGATTAACTGAGAAAGCTGACTAGTAGAAAATACCAGATTTCTGATGGTGCCTCCAGGCAATGGGATATGCGAGTGAATGCTGCTACGAATAAAGATGTATGTTGGCTATGTTCCTTGGTTATCAGCTCATTTTTGTCACAGATGTTCTGAAGGGACTCTTCTCATTACTGTGGCCTTTTAGGATTTTCTGAAGGAAAAAAAAAAAAATCCAATCTTGTTTTTTCTTTTTGAAGAACAACCCAACCTCATCCCACAGTAAGGTTATTTTCCGCCTGAGCAATCTGAGCTTTGTTTTGTTCAAAATATTGGTTGCTACTTTGGCCTACTCACGGAAGCATCTTTGCTGTGTGTAAATATCAAAACACACACAGTTACCCACATTGGTCATAAGGCAGAATATCAGGCCTTACTTTCCAGAATCTCATTACTAGAACACAACATCCTTCCAGTCCTGGTCACAATGCAAAATTGGCTTCAGAATTTCCATTACATCTATCTTTTTAACAATTTTTGTTGTTGTTTGTTTTAATATAGTACTCAGAAGATAGATATGAAAAGTCTTCTTTTAAAAAATTACTTAAAAAATTGTTTGCTGTTTAAGGAACAGAAACTAGTAAGAATACATGAGAAATAGTTCTGTAATAGATTTGTGGTTAACTGAGAGTGAGACAATGTCTACAAGTTTACTTCATTCTCTTTTTTCAGAAATACATACTTGGAAAGTAAAGCTTTTAATTCTTGTTTTTTAGAAGCACCATAGCTCTGGTGTTTGGTTTTTTTGTTGTTTTTTTTGTTTTGTTTTGTTTTTTCTTTTTTAATGGGTAGAAATCGCTTCTCTTTGCATGTTGTGGAGGAGGCTTTTTGTGCCATTATCTTTGGACAGCTGTAAGCTGTAAATGCCAAGTTAGCAGCCTCAGATTTCAGCTTCTAGAGTAACTGCCTGTCACAGTTCTTCTCTCATGCACTATCAGTAGGAACAAAGATGTTTTGTACGGAACAGGTGCCTGGGAAAAGGACAAACAGATTACAGTATGCTCAGAATCTATTGAACTAAAAAGTAAATAAATTACCCCTGTCATTTAGATGAGTACAGTTAAAGTATGTTACTCTGCTAATATCTAGATTGGTTTGGATTGAGCTGTGCAATGCATGCTGAATTATAGGAACAACATTCCCTGAGAATTCTAGCTGAAGATCAACAGTTTTGCCTTTGTACAGTAAGAAAGATTTTCAGTGTATGATATTTCATTAGTTCTTGGTAAGATGAAATCAATATGGGTTCTTCTAGTTTACTTTTGTTAGGTTTTTTTTTGTTTTTGTTTTTTTTTTTTTATGCGACATACTGTATAAGAAACCTTGCAAGGCAACCTCTTGGGGGATTTTTTTTAATCCCAGGAAGGGTGGGAGGCAAAGGTGGAAACAATTCTTCAGTGAATATATTCACTGAAGTACTCAGAGTGATTCACCATTACCTCGAAGGCCAGAACAAAAAAACCCTCAAAAATGCAGGGGAGGAGAGGGAGATGCACAGTAGCATGACTGTATCCAGTCATTTGAGAAAAATGCCAACAGCTTCATACTACACAAGTCAAATATTTATAGTGTAATGCTTACGTTAAAGGACGGTAAGTGTAGTGTACTTTCTTCTGCTGAGGATGTCTATGAGGTCTGTAGAAGGGTTAGGCCACTGACTGCATTTAATATTAAAAAAAAAAAAAAATGTAACAAATACATCTAGATGGAGCTCTTCTATGCATGCAGTTGTATTGTTTACATCCCGTGGATGAAAGTACTTTTATCTGTTTATGTTAAAAGAAGAGTCACGTAATTTGACTTACAGAATCAAAGTAAAATTAAAGAAACACCTCATCTTTATTGAACGCTGCCCAGATCTTGAGACTTGAAGGGAAGAGTTAGAGCAAGCAGAAAAGATTGTTGTTTTGTGTTGTTTTTTATCTGGTAACTTTCAACGCTTTACTAGCAAACCTGGACATTGCTATTTTTGGTAGAGAGGAGACAGCTTTTATGTCTCTGAAAGAATGCTTCATTGAGGTATTAACTACTACAGAGTAACCTTATTTTAATAGGAATCATTTTTAAATTATTTTTGTTTGCATTCCTAGCTATGTTCATATTATAACATTTAGATGGTTATTTTCTGACAGGCAAAAATGACAGGCTTGAATGCCAGAGCAGCAGTCAGCCAGCAAAACTTTTTCTTCCACCATGTTGAATGAGTTATGTTTAAGCATAAGGGCTTTCTTTTAAAGATAGATGAACTAAAATAGCACTGTAAAAAAACAAAAAAAAACAAACAAAAAAACAAACAAACAAAAAAAAACAAAACAAAACAAAAAAACCACCTACCTTCTGCATAACTGGTTACTTCCCATACACGTGCATGCATACACTGATATACACTGATGTGTATGTATTCATATGCACATACATACACGTATATGGCGTGGATTTCTAGAACAGGTGTCCTTGCAGACCCATTCTTGTGCTCTAGGCCTCTGTAGGTTTTCCCAGTCATTTCAATACATGTGCATGTATTCCAAACTTGACTCCAAGGTTCTCCTAGGAGAAGTTTCTTTGCACTGGAGTCAATGCCAAAAGGAACTTAAATGAAAAAAATGACAGCTTGTTCACACAATCTTTAGATTGCCTTTGTGATTGCCTGTCTGAAGTCACTATCATACTGTTACAACATTTTTCTTTTTATTAATCTATTGAGAAAATAATTTTCTAGAGTTAATACATCAAATCTGGAATAGATATTGACTTCACTTTCAGTCACTTAAAATCACTTTAGCTCGAAACTTACTCCATAAGGAAATGATGAAAAATTTTGGAAAGATTTTAACCTCCTCTATCTCTGTATTTTGAAGATGAAGTTGATTTGTTATCTTTTCCCTTAATGTCACAAAGAGTCCAGGTAATTTGTAAAACAAAACTTTTTTCCCTCAAATAGTAGATTATGCCTCTGTAGAAAACACAATCTGAATGTCTGGTATTTGCCAGGTTATGGGAAAACAGCTTCAGATATTCAGCTGATAAAATTGTACCCCATCTTTGTCTTATGTTTTTCCTCTTCCTTGTGAAACTTGGCAGTTCTGTAACTAAGTGCTGTTTTTGAGTTCCTTGTGTTGCTTAGCAAAGTAGCAGCGACTTGGAAGGAGTTTCAGAAGTTGTAAAAGTACTTCATCTCAGCATAAGCAAGTGCAAAAGTGGTAGTAAATTAATCCTAAATCTGAGTAGAAATGATATACTTAACATCATGATGACAGAGCTGCATTTGACCATCAGATTGATTAACTTACAAAAATACTGAAATCCTAAATGAAGTACTGAATGACTGTCTGGTATTTAGGTTATCTTATTTGTGACAAAGATACATGAATTTCTAATGTATACTTAAAGAAAGATCCTTTTCTGTGACAACTGCAACTTCAATAACTTGAAAATAATAAAAAATGTGTTGCTCACATCATGATCTTCCTCTGTACTTCCTGGGTTTAGAAATTCTCACTTTTTTGCCCTTTGTTTGGCATCCTGAATGGTGAAGTGATTTTTATCCTAAATGTAATACTGTACTGTAATCTGATATATATTTCATGTTAGAATTATTTAAAAGAAAAAAACAAACAGACATCTATCTTTCCAGCTGCCTTGCATGAATTTGGTAATTTCATTTTGTTCATCAGATGTCAATGATTTTCCCTGCAGACAGTCTTGAATACAGAAGCTATAAAATTGCAAATTCTTATAGCTGTTAGTATTTTTCTTCTCTGCATTGTTATTTTGATAACACGATCCAATTAGGTAATAATGAGGGGGAAAAAAAAAAAAAGACAAGCATAAGAAGAAAAAAAACCACCTGAACTAAGTTTAGACTGGTCACTTTTTAGAAAGATTTCCACTTTTGGACTGACTGGAAAAGAAAAGGGAGTGTGTTCATGGTTCTTCTGGTTTTTGCTGTTTGTGTGGGGTGGGATTTATTGTTTTGGGTTGTTTTTGTTTTTTTTTCCCCACTGGCTCTTCTACATTCATTCATCATGGATTCTGCATCTAAGCATTAGCCATGTTTATCCTTTAATCCTACTGTCTGGGTTTGTTTACGTAAGATTTAACGTACAGCAAGGATGGGTAGTTATGTTATAAACAAAATTGACCCTTAGTGTAAGAATGTCTAAATTGCTTTACATACACAAATGTGCTCTGAATTGATTATGTAAGAGCTGGACCCCATGTTCCCCATGCCAATATGAGATGGAAATAACTGCAAGTTGTATTTGTGTTTGCGGTTTGCTTTCTAATCTAATGAAATAGGGAGGAAGAGAAGCTAAGTATTACCTTAAGATACAAATTCCTTTAATAGCCATGTTTCATTGTTCAATTAACTAAAACACTTATAATTGAATGCACTTGCTTTTGGCAGTGTACAAAACTAGCTCAGTAAGATTTTTATTTTTTTTATGGTCCCTGGTAACACTTTACAGAAAATAATGAATAGATAGCAGGAGGAGAGGGACTGAGTGAATGAAAAAGACAACTATGAATGTTGTGGATGCTCTTATCTTTCTTTGCACAAAACCCATTTTTTATATTAGAAATTTAGTCTGGTTTAAAATACTTATATGCGGACTGCTGATCATTTAAAATCATGCTAAAATCCTGTTTTGATGTCTTACATGATGACTAGTTTAGACCCTCTGTAGAGAGAGGGAAAATGACTTCAGAGATTACTAAGAACATAATATTTTGCAATTCAATGATGCTGAAAGTAATAGGCTTCCAGGGCCACTGATAGACTTGACTCTTCTTTGAAATCACTCCTCAAATATTCTGATAATATCAGAAATAAATATAATCAAAAACGCTATTTCTATTTTAGTTGCACACGTACCCCACTCCAACGCCCCAAAATAATATTCAGATGATTGTGACTCAGCCAAAGGTCTTTAACCGGTGGATGCTGTTAGGATTTGTTGACTGTTCCCTACACATGTATTTTGTCTTAAACAAAGTTTCTAAATTTAGAATAAACCTTCCTTTTTTGTTTTTTTTTCTGCTGCTGTTTGTGAGACATCCGAAGAAGCAAAAGGCAAAGTAAGATCAAAAACTGTAAGAGAAGCACTGCAAACAAAGCTGTGCAGAATAACTTGTGTAAAATTAGTTGGGGTTCTCCATTTCTCCACAACCCTCAGCAGCTCATTTGCATTGGTGCCTTCATCGTTGTCTGCACATTCATATAGTGGCTCATGGAATAATCCAGATGGAAAGGTCAATTTTCATTGCATCTTTAGCAGGGCACAAATGACCTAAGAATCTTAGTGATGATTCTAAATCTGATGATAAATTTTTAAAGGAATTCTGCATTTACTCTCAGCTGCAGTATTACTCTTCGTGTAGAATAGACATCAGCTTATTCTGAAAATGTTTTTTATTAAAATTGTGTTTTGTGACTCTAAATGCAGCAGACTTATGGGGTGATGTGGGTGTGTGGTCCTGTGGTCAGAACAAGAGAGCACAAGTACTCTAAGAACTCTGACTCGGTGCTAATGCTGCCCTCAGCTCTTTGTGATCTTGGGCTAACCACTAAAACTCTGGAGTTCCTTTTAATAATACTGGCTAAAACACTGGTTTCAGACTGCAAACTTTAATTAGCAGTCATTTGATTTGCTTGATAATCTTGGAGGCTAAATGGTAAGGAAATCTTTTGTTCTCTTTTTTTCAGAAGAAAAGCACCAAACACAAACAATTTTTCCACCTGCATTTCAAATCTTTACCACTACCCCAACACTACCATAAGTGAAAGATACTGCATTCTCTTGTTGTGTTCAGAATCGGTGTTTTCCAAATACCAAAGACCTATTTAATTTACAGTTCTAGAAAAATAAATGCTATCACACATCTTGTACATTGTATTATAATTATAGGCAATATACAGGACAATGATAGAATTATTAAGATCACCACTAAGATCATGTAGTCCAACCTCTGACCCATACCACCATGTGACACTGAGGGACGTGGCTTAGTGGGTATCTTTCAGTGGCAGTGAATCCACCACCTCCCTGGGCAGCTTCTTACAATGCATCACCACCCTTTCTGAGAAGAGATTTTTCCTAATATCCAACCTGAAGCTCCCGTGGCACAACTTAAGTCCATGCTGAGTATTTTGTCTGCTCATACCTGGTCTATAAAAAGCAAGTTTAAATCTAGTTCATTGCTATTCTATGTTCTTTAAGGTATGGTATGTGTGCAGGTTTTGTGGATTTCACCTAATTTTCCTCTTTATGCAAAATATTTATGTTACTTAATTATGTGTAATGATTTTCTATCATTTTGCTCATCACCTTGGGAGCATTAAAAAATAAATCAACGTATGTTTGCCACAGATTGGTGGAAGGAAAACAAATTGGTGGGTGGGAAACATGCAGGAAATGTTCTTCTGAGGCTTTGTATTTAAGATGTTGAATTGCAAGACTTGTTTTCTACACCTGAAAATGCTATTGAGGTGATGAATCAAACTTGAGGCATCATTTGAGGAAGGGTAGTACAACATGAAGAAACAGGCCTACTAGCAACAGAGAGGGATTTGGGTCTACAGAATAAGAAATTTGTCCAAGTAGATGGACTGTCTTTTCTTCTAAGAAGTATTCCAATAAAATAGAAAAATACACTAAACCAAATGGTCATTTAGACATTTAGATCAAAGAGTAAGAGGAAAGCTGAGTCATTACGTCAGCACAGTGGATTTAATCTATTTGGTCTGTGCTAAATATAAATTTTGTGTGTGGGGGAAGGGTTGCTGGTGAAATCCAGACTATTCTAGGGGAAAAAAGTGACTATGAGGCAGGCATTCAGTTTTTTTGCCTTTCTTATCTTAGTTGATGAGAAGTTGTTGATTACCTTATGAAAATGAATTCCAAAGCATGAGTTTTGTATTCAGGCTGTTGAGCTCATGTATGGTCTTCTATTTGTAGCAACTGCATTTGTACCACGGTACAGCAATGGTACTACATTCATAGCAAATGAAAGCACTTAGGATTTAGATAGATTGCACTCCATTACTTCTGTGGCAACAGGAAACTACAGCTTCAGTTCATGATGTTTAGTTAGTGGTTGACCATAGGAGCCATAGTACATGGTGAGTAAATGCAAGATCAAGTATGCTGCTTTGCTTTGGGGAACTTAAACTGTAGAATGGACTGACAGATTTGGGCAAAGTTGGTGTAGGCAACAGATTAAAAGTGTGGCTGTGTTTACAAGAAGAAATTTTTTTTATTTTCTGTTTATCTTTTTAAGGGCAGTCATTTTGTTGACATTGAAGAGTTACAGAGGAGGATGAGAGTGGAGATGCCACAAAAACCAGCTATTGTGAGAGGTGAGTGCTTCTTAAGCTGCTCTTGCTTGATGTAAAATCTGTTGTCCAGTTTACATTTGTTAGAGCATCATCAGTTCCTCAAAAGATCTGATAGCACCTGTAGAGTAAGATCTGTGATTATTCAGAAAGACTTATCCAAAACTAATCACGTGAAATTAATTTCCTCTAGGAAAAAGTAGTAGGTGGTATGGATAGCAGAAATCCAGCCAATATTGATAAGGTTTATGATACCATCTCCCATGCTAATCAAATAGTGTCTCATTTTTTTATAAAGAGAGACAATTCTGAAATGAAAGAGACAATTCTAAAATGCGTATATTAGTTTGCTGCTAAAGCATTTTCAAGTAATTGCTGTTAGTGATGCACTGTCAAATTAGAAGGTTGTTTTAACCTTGTGCTTCTGGGTTGATTATCATTCTATATTTGTTTGTAGGAAGAGTATTAGTAGAGTATTAGTTGAGGTGGCAACCGATGGTGCACCAACTTGAAAAATGGAGATAGCTTTGAAAACTGTAGAAAATTTGTAGAAAATAATATTGAGAAAATATAGGGTTAGCTCACAGTTTTGAGCTTTCTTGCTATCCACTGTGTATGCTTAGCCCAGTGATAATTTTTTAACTTCGTGTAAAAATGTGTAAATTCTGTGTGTAAAAAATGTGAGAATTTGTTGTGTTGCCCAAAGGCACAAGTACTTCAACACTTCAGTTCAGTAATGTGGCCTGAGAATCTTTGGAGGTACAGATTATCTATGCATGTTAAATAGCTTGTAAATTTACTTGATTCATATTTAACCTAAGGTTTAGTTCTGAGTTCACTATGCTACACCGTGTTCATTTATAGGTTCTCTTGAAGATGAGAACTTGCTAAGGGGCTCCTTCATGGCCCAAGTCCATTCACTGTCATAGGTCTGCTAGTGTGTGATGTTTGGGAGAAGCTGGAAGTGAAAATAATCCATCTGAAGTTGGGATTTTTCTTAATACATTGGAATCTGTTCCGGTTAACTAAAACATACTGCATTTTCAGGAGGGAATATTTCTGTGTCTAATTCTATGGAAACTGAAAGGAAGTTCTCTTATCTTTTTTACAATCTCAAGTGTGTATTTCTAGGTATTTGAGCAAGTGAAGTAAAATAAGGGCTTCAAATTGTAATTTTTTGCTTCCTGGATAATCTAGATCATAGAATTGTAGAATCACAAGGTTGGAAACGACCTGCAAGATCATCTAGTCCAGCTGTCCTCCATCTAACATTTCTACCAAAAGCACTGAACTGTATCTTGCAGCTCCTCATCCAGACAACCCTTGGTACATCTAGATAAGCCTTGAAAAGCTACCCTAGAAAACCCCAAAGTTACTTTCTCATCCTGTAAGAAAGGAAGCTTTCAAGATAATTTTCAGATTTATTTTGTTTAAGTTGAGATAGATGGATATGGACAGAATAAAAGAAAGGTCCAAACGTGAAAAATTGGTTAAATGAACCATGCAACTGAACTGTACCTCTACTGCTCTGTATTACAGCAGTGGAAGGCAATTACTAACAGTTTGACAGCAAGGGAAAAAAAACTCTTCTCATGTTGGGTGTCATTCAGTAAGGTGCAGTTGCAAAAAGCAGTTTGTCATTTGATCCCTACTGTACTCTCCATATTTCATGTATAATCTAGGGTATGATTTAGAGTATTTTATAGCTATTGCTTCAAAGAATTTGCTTGCTAATGCATATTGAGCTTTTTAAAAAAATAATAATAGTAATAGTAAAAATGTATGTGGACATGACCTAAAGAAAGGAGACTTTTGGACTGCTTCCATTCAGGTTACATAAGGTAATATTTTGTTGTCTTACATCATGTCTGTTTAAATTGTTCAGAAGCTTAGGATTACACCATTTCCTAGGATTTATATAATTAGAAGCTTGGGTTCAGCTATAAAATTAAGTACTTACACTGGTATGGTGTGCTCAGCATTAATCTTGCTAACTGAAACTGTACTGGGCTACTATATATGGCCAGACATTCCCACCTCCAGCAGATGTGGAAATGCAACAGTTATACAGCTCTTCAGTGAGACAGAAAATTTAATTGCTCAAGTCATGCTTAACTTACACTTGTAAAATACTTTTTAAAACACTGAACAATTTTCCTTCTCAATTTTGTTGCAAGATTTGAATGTTTTTGGTCCCTTTTATGATAGATAAGAAAAATGTAACTGGATATGAAAAATATTAAATTTCATCATTTGTTTTAACTTATGAAATTTTGATAGATCTAAGTAACCATGCTGTGAATGAAGTCACTTTTTAAGCCAAGCTGTTATTAGCTATGTCCCCTGGATGTTAAAAATAACCAAAACTTGCAGATCAGCAAAATTGTTTCTGCCTGTTTCAGGATTCCAAGTCTTTCTTACTGTTGTCTCAACAGTAGGGTATTAGTAGATAAATGTACCTAGTAGCTGTTTAGTCTTGGGTTGAATCTGAAGTGTGTTGAATCCATGTGTTGGCACTGTTGGCACCTGGTGATGGCAGGGGCAACTCTCACGGCTGTGATGTCCTTCTGCTGCTGGTGTCCAGTTAGTACGCGTCTCTATAGAATGGGATGTTTGTGTGGGGCCAGAAACCTAGGCCTGAGATTGTTGTTGCTCTTAATCAAATTTTGTATGTTCTGCAATAAATTTACAAGGTGCCCTTGGGCTGTGCAAGAAGAATGGAGCTATTGGATCCTGAGGTTATACTCAATACAGTGCAGCAGTAGCCTCAATTTCCAATGTGGAATGGCAAAGAAAAGCCAAATGGGAAAATCGATGAGAAACCTTTCATAGTTTATTGAGGCATATTAAGGGGTACAAAAACAGAGGAGCATTTCCTGTGTGGTCCATTTCTAATGGAGGAAAAAAATCAATGAAAGCTAACAGATATAGAGTTTGAGGTTTTTTCTTTTAATACAAAATGTGACCAGAGTGGTTGCGAGTTTTCAAGAAGATCTGTGCATACAAAGCCTTGTACAAGTGAATAAACAATGAGGAGCTGAGCAAAAGAAATATATTTGAGGAACAGTCACGTCTGAGCCAGGAAATTCACAAACATACTGGTGAAGTGCTTCCTCTCTGTTAGGAATATTTCTGTTACATATGTGTTTTGACCCTTCTCAGTTTTTCATAGGAAAACCCCCAATTTATTTGAAGGTTTTTCAGTTCTTAATGGCTGGATAAAAGCACTCAATACATTACTCTCCTCCAGCACAGCTGAATGATTTGCAGAACTGCTAACATAAAATAGCTGAGAAACAATATCCCACGTGTCATTTTATCTCTACAACCCTTTTCAGACTTTCAACTCATTGTAAAAAAAAAAAAATAAATAAAAAAAAAAAGGGTGGAAGGACTGAACTTGTACAAACATACTGATCAAACATACTGATGTCCTTCTGAGTGTGGCTGAGGTGCCCAGGAAAGAAGGATGAGTAAGATACTTCCCTAGATCTTGAGCAAGTGTATCAGACCTATTGGTATGCATTTCCTCCATCCCTGAGCACAGTTGGGCAGAGAAGCTAAGCTGTGACTGTTTCATGGCTCAACCCAGCTTTCCTTGTTTTCCATCACACAGAAACATGCATTTTGCTGAGGCTGTATTTACAGGCAGAATTTAACCCATAAATGAAGGACATGTCTCATTTAGTGAGTAATGTTATCTGGATGAGCAGGGAGGAAGCAGCCTGTAGAAGCCAAGCAGTTTAATCACAAAATATTCAAAAGTGTATAGGAATCTGATTCCTACTGTCATCTAGTTACCATGTTGTAGAGGGCTGCAGAATTGTTAGCAAGTAGTGCTAGCTCATGGTAGCCTGTATTGAAGATTTTCTTCTCGACATTGTTGAGTTTCATTGCAGCTGGCTGCAGAGAATGCAGGGTGGGAACCTCAATACATGTAACAAAATATTATGCACACAAATATTAAGCATCTGTTATACGTGAAACAATATTCATGGAATAATCTAAAGTATTATTGTGAATAAGCATGAGGAGTGGAGCTTACTTCTACTTTTTGACTAGGCTTAGTGTTTCTCCTGTTCAGACAGTACATAACCACTAGTATGACTCATCAGTAAAGAGGAAAATTACAGTAATTGATTATGCAAAAGAAACTTTCTTAAACTGTTAATTTGCTGCATATCTGGTACTGCACAGTACTACTTCTGCCCTTGTATAGCACAGATAGGTGGATACTGTATCCTTTCCTTTCCTGAGGTGATCAAGGAAGAGAACAAATAATGGCTTCCTTTCTAGCACATCTTGCAGTTTTCTGTGCTGCAAGGAAGTCCATCTCTAAATCTTCTGGACATGTGTAAGTTCCCCTGTTTGCTGTCATGATGAATGTTGCTGGATGCCTCTGCGCTGGTGACTTCTGAAGCAGCCCTGGCAGGGCAGCGCCTATGGCCCCCTGTCTCTGTGTGGAGGGGCAGTGGTGCTCCCTCTTCCCTTTTTCCTCATGACCAGTTGAATCTTCCCATGTTGCCCGAGGCCAAGGTTGTTCTTGCACCATTTGCTTACATGTAAATAATGTATATACTTAGTTAATTAATGGAGTTGGTATAAGGGCAAAAAAAAAAACCTCAAAACTGTTGTTTTCTTCGAAGTGGGAAGGAATGGTAACTTTCTTGGAGCCCGAGGGTATTTTGTCTGAAAATGAAAAATGAAATATTTTCAGGCAGATCATTTGATTAAAAGAAGATCTAGATTCCTGAAAAGTGTACTCCATATTTGAAGGATGGGATTTTTATTAAAAGAATCCCTTCTCTGTGTACTTTGATAAGAGATGTGGATAATTATTGCAGCAAGTGAAAGCCAAGGTGCATGCAACCTTCCTATTTGAAAGGATTTGAAATATTTCCAGATGCAGCTGGCAAGGGTTTATACTTCTTTAAGGATTGCAGAATAATGCTCTGTGCTCTAGGAAGCATAATGTACTCCTAGAAAAGTAATGTAAACTTTGGCAACAGCGCAATCGGAGCCAAGCCAGGAACAATGAAATCTACAACAAGTGCCCAAGTGCTGAAGAAATCTTAAAGCAGCATTTTTCCAGCCACAATACTGCTTTGTATCTAACAATACAAAGTTACCTAATGAACTGTAGATTATAAATTGTCTGTATTGCTTTGTTGTGCTTCCACACAAAGCAGAAAGTTCAAAAGCTGTGAGAGGTCAAGCACTGATGTTAGCTGAAATCATACTGCTTTCATTTTTTCTGTTTACACGATGCATGGGGATCAAGACTGTATGGTGTCAATGATTTGATTACTAAAGGCTTGGGTGTGCTTTGACTGGGAGCCATGGAAGGTGTTGTATATATTTCAAGGAGATGATGCTTTGCCTCCAAGGCTCTAATTTCCTGTCTTATCCTTGTTATCAGAAACTGGACGGTTGAATGTTAGAATTAAGTTGAAATTGATTATTTTTTTTCTTCCCCAGCATCCTTTCCTTGAATGATGTCGTATGTGAGCCATGTGACTGAACAAGCTGTTAGAGGACTATGTAGGAAGCCTGGCAGACGCCCTAGATCTTAAGTCTTTCCATTTTAGTATGTTATGTGGATGGTGTTCACGACAGGAACTAGGCTCTTATGCACTTTACAATGTATATTTGACTCTTACGACTAGGGAATAAATTATTGTTTGCATGATTCTACTTCTGTTGTTAAAGCCAGGGTTGCAGGATCAAACAGAATGAACTTTGATTTTAGTTAGCTGCTTGAAAGTTGAGATTGTTGAGATTCATCATTTGATTGAATGTGGTATCATATGTCAAGTGTCCCAGAAATAATTGGTGGTTCTGTAAGAGTTGATTCAGGTGTCCTCACGTCTGACTGGTTGAGTTTCTTCTATAGAAGGCCTTGAGGAGCTGTCACTTGGATAAGTCTGGCTGGATTGACTTTGAAGGCTCTAAAGATCTTCCTTAAAACAGAAATAAGCTAGAAAAATCATTATTCTTGAATTCTAAGCATAAACGGATTCAGCAGACCTGGTGACCAATACAGGTTCCTTCTTCCTTCATTACTTTTGAGGTTTCTGTCTGAGCAGTTGGTGATTAACTGCAGAGCTTGTGTTTTTCTTCTGAAGGGCCAGGGATGAGCTTTTATGGGTCATGTATTACAACTGAGCTGTATTTCTTAATAATTTGAGAGAGAGGTCAGAGGATACTGTTTGCACAAACTGTATCCAACTTAGTCAACAGCACAGGTTTTGTGGGCAGAAATTCCTTCAGTGCCTGAAATCCTACTGCTGCAAGCAGTAAAGATGGGATAATAAATGATTAGTTCAAACTTTGCTCTTTGCATATGTACTGAGAGAAGTAAACTGAAGAGGAAATATCAAGAACTGATTGCTTTGGTCTTAAGACAGAAACATGTGACTTTTGAAATCCCTAACTCAGAGGTAAAGGAAGGCTTTCCAGCTGGTTACACAGTGGGATGCTGCCCTGTGCCCTCTGCTTTAAGCATTAGCTACTCATAAACTGAAGTCAATAGGCTTCTGCCTCTGTGAGTGTGCAGGCTTTGTTATCTTATTGCATGTTTCCTAAGGAAACAAAAGGCAAAAGAATATGTGAAATCCTCCTTGGGATCTCTAATGATTTTTTTTTTTTGTAGCTTCACAAGTCTTGGAGGATGGGCACACAAAGGTGTTCGCTCCTAGCTGTGCCTGCACTGTTAAGAAGTACTATCAGGACAGTGGACACCCCTGAGGAGAGAGACCTTGCACCTGGA
Source organism: Centrocercus urophasianus (assembly GCF_019232065.1). NCBI lineage: Eukaryota > Metazoa > Chordata > Aves > Galliformes > Phasianidae > Centrocercus > Centrocercus urophasianus. Next base: position 1,021,520 of record NW_024884586.1, read on the forward strand.
GGTTTGAGGAGGCCAAAAGTGGAGAGGTGAAACACCACCACAGGCAGGCTGGTAAAACTGATTGCTAGCTTTTTAGACTGTGCATGTATGTGCACCTGTGAGTGTGCTGAATACTACCTGGTGTAAACTTAACTTTAATATTTGTTTTCTTCAAGTCAGCTATAATAGATGAAAAATAAAACAGTGAAAACCCACTTATCAGAACCATATTGCTTACATTTCTTAAAAGTGTATTTCTAGTCTTAAATATTTAAGGCATTTTGCATATTTTTTCTACTTTTTTTTTTTCTTCTAACCTTATTGCTGATGATGTTTTCATAAGCTTTTAATGAAGCCAGAAATGTTCTGATATGTATGTATAACATCTCATAAATGCTAGCACTTTGGAGCTTTTGTCAAGACGGGAGCATGAAAATCAAAATGCTTGTCTCATTTAACTGAATGAAGCACAAAAGTAAGCGATGAGGGGATGGAAGGCATTGAGGAGTGTTTAAGTGTTTCCCAGTTTTAAATTAAACTAGACTCAGTATCCCGTTGTGAAACTCAGCTTGGGATTGTTGTTTATGCCTGACAATGATGTAGCATCAAAGCATCTTTGTTATCAGCAGAAACTGGCATAGTCATGGCGACTGTGGCAGGCCCCAGCAAACACACATGCCTGCATTTCTCGTTTGTCCTTCGTACAGAGGTGCAGTGTTAGTTACCTGGGTGGTGTTCATTGTACTAGGAGTGTCAGAGACTCTGTATCTTGAAAGCAATCTCTTCAAGTTGCTTGTTGGTTCATCAGTACTGTGGTATTCATGTACTGTTAGATTGATTAAAAACTAACCTATCCTTACTCCTACGTTCTCCCTTCAGTGTTTAGTCTTGCAGCTTCTTAAAGTTACTGTAATTATGACCCTTCAAGGGAGAGGATCAGTAAAGGAAGCCCCTTTTTGATCTCTTGTAGGTCTTCAGCTAGGTTTCAGGCAGTCACCCTCTCCTGAAGTGGTAAATGGGATCTGCACCTTTGGGAGTGTCTGTAGTTAGTGCAGCCTCAGGTGCTGGGCAAAGGACTCCCAAGAAAAGTGCCAGGTACTTTCCTGTCTTGGTGCTTCCAGTACACAGGTAGGAGAAAGTATCTGACACTGGCAGACTCTACTGGGGTTCTGTGCTGAGAAGAACAAAGAAGTGTAACTCACAGCATTGTTAAAGTAGGAAATGGCCTTTGGAGATCATCTGGTCTAATCTCCTGCTCGAGCACAGACAGGAACTGGAGCAGGGTACCCAGGACCATGTCCAGGTGGCTTCTGGATCCAAAGCTGGGCCCAACACTACAGGTGCAGCCTCAGTAGTGCTGAGTAAAGCATTCTTCTAATGATCTTTGAGAGGAATGAATTTCATGCTCATTGAACCGGACCCAAGATACTGAGGAGCACCTTGAATTAGTGTATCCATGTGATAGTATGAATACTAATGTACCATAACGTATTCTGAAATGTGAATGTTAGCATTATAACTATTACTCTTGAGCTACACAAGCACAGAGGAATAAATAGGAAGTGAATCCTCTGTCTTCCAGCTGGCTGTGTGTTTGAGGTCATCTTTCTCCTCAATGAAGAAGTGGAGCAGATGATGCTGTTTGTGGCTGTTCCTCCACAAGCAAGTGTTGTGGGGTGGTTGTCTTCATAGGTTAGCATGAGTCAGATGCAGAGGAAGAATAGAGTTGTCACTGGGGTGTTCTGGTCTTCTGAAACATAGCTCATTTCCCTAGTTCTTCCCCCAGCGGTAGGGCTCTAAGCCTTTCCTTCCTGGTGCTATAGATGGAATACACGTACTTGCATAGATGCTCTCTGCAGTGTTACCAAGAAAACACTCAAAAACATGAAAGACTTCTTAGAAGAGTTGATCTTCATTCAGGTGTTTGTCAAAATGACTGGTATTATCATAGGTACATTGAGCTTTAAACTTTCTCTGCCATGGAGTACATGGGGAAAAGATTCACACAATAGCACGGACTGTGTTACTATCACTTCACATTTTTACTTACATAGGGCTTGAAGTATTTGTGTCAGAGTGGGTAGAGTGTTTGTTGTGTTTTTTTTTCCCCATCTTTTCCAGTCCCTACTGACAAGTTGTGTAGGATGTTGCCGGTAATTGTAATAATGGAAAGAATATCTGAGCTAACTCAATTTTTTTGCACGCAGATTAAAACCAGTTCTATTCATTTATACATTTTATTCCCCAAATCATATGATGTGATGCAAATACCCTAGTTAGCTGCAGAGATGAAGAGAAAATACTTTTCTGCTGCAGACTCTGATTAGTCTAAGTGTCGTGGTCACTGTAGGTTTTTGTTTGTTTTTTGAAATAATGTTTTCTTGTGGATGATCAATTTTGACACATTGTGACCTTCCTTATGTAGAATCAACAAGTACTTCATACTACTGTTTATTAAATACTCACTGGTCTGCAACAAATGTGCCATTCATTCCCTTCAGTTACTCATAGCCAGCTTGACAGTAGAGGGCTTTCACTCGTGTTTTTATGTTTATTTCTTTTACATGATGGCTAAACAATGGTGAACCAGCTGCAGTAAACGGAGTGATAAACTTGTACACATCAATAAATATATAATTTTTAGCAAACACTAAATTTCAAATGCTATGCGTTGTGCTAATAAATTTTTATCAGTAAGTTGTATTGAAGACAAGAGCTAACCTCAGCTTCTCTTACTTATGCTGAAGAAGACTCTTTAATGTAAAGATGTAAATGTAAAAATAAGTTAATATTTTAGCTAATACTCAATTTCCTGTTTCTCTGTGAACTTCTGATGAATCTCTGTATTTGTGTCATTTAATGCTCTATTGAGCAATATTGAAATACCAGAATCATCCAACAGTGCAAATAATTCAGCAGTGGTACACAGTGACTATTAATAGTTCACTGAAATTGTGCCTTTCCAGGCTTATTTTTTATCAGATGTATATGAAGTCTTCAGCTGCTAGATTACATCTATTGTCATTAGGATGCGCATAATACTTAAAACAACAGCACATTTCAAAACTGGAAGATAAGTTCCATAAAGCAGTCATGAAAATCTGTATCTCAGTTTCCGTTATGGAGGTGACTGCATGTTTCCCTTCGTTCTTGCTTATTGCCTTTTTCTGTGTTCCTTCAGATTCATAAGGTTTATTTCACACAGAAACAGTGAGGTTAAAATATCAAAATCAGTCACTACTTTTGGTAATAGATCATTAGACAGATGAAGGCTTTATTAATCTTCTTTACATTCAAAGGACCTTAATTCATTTAGGAAATATTTGTTCTTTGATTATTCAAGCAAAATGTTTGGGAGCAGTCTATGAAGACACAGCAATTAAAATGACTCATGATCTAATTCAACTATTTCCTATTTCATTTCACATAGTCATGACCTTCATAACATCTCCAACTGGGATATCTCCACCTCTATTTCCATTTAAAACCAACCAAGAATTTGGGACATTTTTCATAATGGCATAGCTAACACAGATGTTGTCTATGTGATTTTTACCACCATCAAATCCATTAGTGTCGTGCTGCTGGTATGGCTAGAGGCATTTGATGTGAAGTGGATGTTTTACAATAATTAGGGCAGCAGTAGAACAATATGTCTACCGTGGTCTTATAAAGACCCCCTTTCATTGGACAGTTGTGTTGTATGCTCCACTGTGGCCACACAGTTAAAAGTAGCTGGCTTCTCCCAGAAGACTAAATATTTTCTTAACAAGAAATTTCTTATAGATCTTTTTCAGTATAAAATTTAAAAAAAAAAAAAAAAAGCTCTGTCAAATAATTTCTTGTTTGGCTATGCAAATCCAGTAATTTTATCACACTGGGTGGAGTTAGAGGACTAATGTTTCAGAATGTTCATTTGCATTTTGCACATAACAGGATTTTGTCTATTTTGCATATCTCCTCTCATTCATTCCTTTTGTTTTCTCCCCAGTTTCTTTAGCTACGTTTACAGCCATTTGCCTTCTACTTATTTTCAGAATTTGCAGGAATTCAAAGCCAAAATGTTACTTATCACGTGTTCTGGTGTCTGTTTCATACAAGCATATATTCTTATATATGCACATTTCTTAGTCTTAATAAAAAAGAACTTGAGCTTTTGGCTGGAAGCCATAGCACTGAAACATGCTTCTACAGAAGAGTGTAGGGCTGATTTATTTATTTACCTATTTATTTGTTTATTTTTCCTCCTAATGCTTTGGGCACACCATAGGTAGATTTCAGAATTCTCATGCTGAAATTTTGGGATGTTCTTGGAGAATGTTTCCTGGAGTTATGATCAACTACCTTCATTTATTTCTGTGAGTTGACTCTATAGGAGTATGTATTTTCCATTCTCTGTGAATCTACCCATGTGTCAAATATTTGCTCAAACTATGAAATTTCCTCATCCTTCTCCCCACATCAGCATACTGGGGACTTGTTTTACAGTCTTTCTTTCAGATTGCACAGTTTAAACATCAAGATGTCATGCCACGCTATGATCTTACTTGCAATTATTTTTTTCCCAAAATATAAGTTATTCCAGTGGCTTTTCCATTTTCTGTTTGCTAGAATGTCTTTTTCTTCAATATTGAGTTATAGAGTGTTGTAATACGGGGAACATTGATTACTAATGCTGCAGGTGTAAATACATGAAGAAAGGTGTTTTTCTTGGCTTCATTTCTTTTTTTAAAACTGGCATTAGAAAGATTTTTTGGAACTATGTCTAATTCCTGAGTGAACAAGAGGATACAGAAGATAAATTTTATTGTCATTTTTCTATAACCATGGAAAACACAAGGAGCAAGGAGAAATCTGTGGATCAAGGTAGGAACCTTCAATCCTGTCTGCTGATGTTGTATCACCTCAGCACATTCTTGTGCTTCTTTTGTTTTGTGGGTTTTTGTTTTTTTTTGTTCCGTTGTTCCTATTGATGATTCCCTGATCATATGAGAACATCCATTATGAGGAACCCCATTAAGTTTCCACATCCTCCACTTTTTACAAGATTTGTCTTTTCCATGCACAGATCTTAAATGGGTGAAAAACACAAGATATTTTTGAAAGTGATCTGACATGAACTGACTTAAAATACTGCGCTTCACTGTGTTGCGGGTTGTGTCGATTTCTGAGATGTTATACATCAGCCTCTCTGTGATAGTGATGTAAATGTAAATAAATACATCTCTCAGGTTCAGAGGAGAGCTTACATAGACAGTGCTCTGGTCTTTTCCCTTCAGGATATTCTGCACCTTTCTGTTCACTGACATTTTGGTTGCAGACTTGCATATTGCAAGGCTTGTGAAGACAAGGAGGTGCACAGCACAGATATGAATTCCTCTCTCCTGAAAGGAGCTGAGTGCTTAGGGGAGTCATGAAGCGTTTGCTTTTTATTTTGAAGTCTGTGCATACAATTTGCTGTGTTTTGGAATAACAAGGATGTTCAATATGGATTTGTAGTATCTAAAAGGCTTTGTAATTAATGCTCAGTGATATAATTAATCAAAACAGTTTGAAAGCAAGATAAAATCAAACGCGCTATGACAAAGCAGTGTTTCTAGATGAGTTATTGCATGCTCCTAGTTTCGTAAGCTTTTCAAATGGAGCTGGGGGATCACTTCCAGAATTAAGGTTTTCAAACAAACCTGTGCTACTGTGTTTTTCACTGCTGCATACTGGAAGTTGACCTTGATTATACTGCTGTTATAATATAGAATTGTTTCAGGAATTGAATGTTCACTTCGTGTCCTGTGTAAGGTATTTCTGTATCTCTGTACCTGTTTTATTGTAGTAACTGAAAGGCTGGCTGGCTGTTGTAAATACTTTCCTCTGCTCCTCTATTCAGAATCATCTTGTCCTCCTGCCATGTCAGATGGTAAGATTACAGTACCTGGCTTTCACTGAATGAAAGGTATTCAAACAGGTTGCAGAACAACAATGAAATATCTGTTCCTGGGGTGGGAGTGAAGAGATTCATCTTCTCTCTTTTGTCAGCTTGTAGGAGATGCTAAGCTCTTGCAATTCAATTTTTCACTTTTCTCCTTCATCACTAATCTTTTAAGTATAGCAAGAATAAAGATTTCTAGAGAGTTAATCTGCTGACCCCATCATCCTAAGAGTGACAAACAAATCTTTTGAGTTTAATGTATTTAGCTTTGGATATGAAAACGAATCATATGGAAGACCTTTCTAATGCTGATAATACAGTAGCATCAGTATGTTTTCTTTCAAGGACTTGTAAGAAATGAGGTTAAACTGAGTATGGGTTTTGCCTTGTTTTATTATTTTTTTTTTTTAAAGAAACTTTTTATATTCTTTTTTGCCATTGGCTTAAGTGGAAACACATGAGTTACAGTAAATATTAGAATGTGGTACAAATTTCATGATGTTAGTAAATGAAAATAAGTTCAGTGAATGAAATGTATTCATAAAGTTTTGAAATGCTTTAAAATTGTCAATTTTCTAGTATCTCAAAATGTCTTCTTATGACTGTTCAGCTGAGCTAAAGCATAGGCAGTGGATCCATTAGTTCATCTGAACTTTTTCAGAACAAACCTAATTGGAAAAAAGAAACACTTCACTGTTTTAAACAGAACACTTTCTTTTTCTGAGTAGTTTGTGGGCTTCCTCATTGCAGCCATATATTGCCTAAATAGATTGTCTAATGTATCACTGAACTTACTGTATTTAACTGTCTTAATCTTGCATTTAGCAAACCTTATCGACAGAGAGAATAATCACTGTGTGCAATTCAATGCCATTGGAGTTACTCCCAGCAACCTCAGAGAGCACCCAAGAGATGCTTTTCTTTTTCCCCCTAAAGGAGCCGTATGTGACTTAATGCAGATAACTGTGGGCTTGGAGCCCTATGGGGAGCTCCAAGACACCTTTAATGTGTGGGCATACCTTATTCTGTCTCTGAGCGGAGGGGCAGGATGTGGTTCCAAGGCATATGAGGCACTTGATACTCCTGTGCATCTGTAATCTGTTAATCTTACAAACATTATCTATTTTCTTGCTTGGTCAGCTTAGTTTTTAATATATTTTAGTGTCACAACGCCTCTATGAGTTGGTGTGTTACTTCCTCTCAGCAGAAGGGAATGGAGGCACAAAGAGGGAGCCCAAAGAGGGAACCCATGAGGTGAGAAGGGAGTGCAGAGTCCTGAAGGCAGGTCCCTGCATAGTGTGTGCAACGTTTGGGGTTCAGTGTAAGAAGACAGCTTGCTGATCAGCCAGGTTGCATAGCCCTCCAGAAGCCATTAGGAAGTACTGTACAGGGTGTGTGTAAAACCACACCTCAGGGCGTGTGAGTGGGAGGGGAGGAGCAGTCCCAGCTTTGAAGTCTCATCCAGAAAGCAGGTTACCCAGGTTTAGGATCCTCCTTTGCCTAAGGGGATCCAAACACTCTTCTCCCACCTCCTTCTGCAGCTCCTCAATCTCTGTGCTATGGATCTGCTTTTGGGTGGCCGTGATCTCCTCCCTTCTCACCCTTCCTGCTGAAGCTGTGCCCACACAAGGTCCTCACAAATGCATCCTGACCTTTCCCTTCTTCTGGATCTTCAGTAAACACCAAAAGCAATCTTATGAATCCATTTCTTGATGTAGGCTGAGTATACATAAAGGGAACGGTGGTTGAAGTTGGCCTGAGCAAGGATGGGTGGGTTACCAACTTGTGGCTAAGGGCATAATGTGGTGTCCTAGAATATGGACAGCGTTTTGGAAAAAAATACTGCTTATTAGCAGCATAATATTGGAGGGGCATTTCAAAAATCTGTGTTTTGTTTTTTTTTTTTTTTTCTTGGAAAGAATGTGAAACAAATGGGACTTCTTGTCTGAGGCCTCAAACTAATAAACAATTCTTCGGAATCATCCATTTAAAGCCTTTTGACTCTTGCCATATTTATGTATATATGGATGTGGCTTTGATTAATCCATGTTCCCCATTTTTCCAGTGAAACTCTACAACCTAGGGCTAATTAATGCCAGTATGAGAAATAAATGACATCTAGGACTTTGTTGTTCTGATCATAAAGTCAGTGTATGTCTTAATGCATAATACTTTGGATGGAACAGCAGAAGAAAATTGATGCCAGTGCAATTTGCTAAGCTGTAACATTTCACTCTGTATTTATGCATAGTTACAGATGTTCTGGCTGATATTATGCAATTACTAAGCTTTTCATCTGAAGGGATGTTGTACACAAACTGATTTATTTGAACTTGCCTATGTCCTGACAAATTTTAGATTGCAGCTTTTTAAGAAATAAAAGGAAATGTAGTTTGGACATCTAATCTTAATGATAGCTCAGCTAAATTCTATTTTGTTCATATTGAAATAATTAAATTTGCAAAAGATGCATAATTTGGGAGACAACTTCCTTCTCTACCATCCTTTTTAATCTACCATTAAAAACAGAAGTTAGCAGTTAATTACAGAATACTCTGATTTGTATTGGCAAGAGCTATATACTTTTCATACAAGTTGCATCAAATTCACTACTGGGCTTCTAAACATGTATCCCAGACTTCTCCCTTAGATTGTAGAGATGCAGAGTAACACAATGAATTGCTTAATAAAAGGAGTTGTCAGACATCGAGCTTTTCTGGCAATTACTTCTCTCATCCTCTTAAGAACTACTGTATAAAACTCAGTGGTATTTTGCATAGTCCTATGAGCACAGACCATATTCATGACCAGAACTTACAGATGCAAATGTTCAAGATGAAAATAGGTTTTGATTATAAGATCAAAGTGTGTCTGGTCTAGAGCAACTTACACAGCTTCTATGCAAGTTTACTGTCGTGCGCATCTCCCCTAATGGTCAAAGACTAATTTCCTGCATATTGGTAGAGGGTTTGTAGATGATGAAAGGCAACCCGTAGTTTTTATAGGAAAAAGTGGAGAGGCTTTTCTTTCTGCAGAAGCTGAGATTCTTTTGATGCTTTGAAGTAGGGGAAAGGGGTTTAAAGTTTGCTTGAACTGCTAAACAAATTCAAGGCTAGGATAGTCTAAAAGATTGTAACCCACACAATCAGCTTTCATACCCACCTATTTTTTTCCAACACTGCTTTTTATGGATTGCAAAATTTTATGCCCCAAAGATAACAATTCAAGCTGTTAGCTGAAGGAAGGAAGCCAACTGCAGCCTCCAGGATATATCCTGCTACTGGCCACTTTTATTTATGCAACAGAATGTCTGATTTTAAGCCACTGTGTCAAAACTGAACTAGGTGAGAAGTGCAGATTGGTTTTGTGGACTATAAATTCTACCTCAGATATGTCATAGTGTTTGGCTTGGAGTAGTGCTTTAGACTTTGCTTTTGTCCTTTTTTTTTTGAGGAGAATCTTTGAGTTAAATATCACTGCTGCACTATGATAATCTACCACTATTTATCATATGAAAGAAAGCTTTGTAATTTTTTAGTATTTGAGTTTAAAAAAAGAAAAAGAAAAAAAAAAAACCACTTATTTTGGCTAATATCATCTGAACACCTGGAATCATTAGAAGATTCAATAGAACTCCTAAGCTTTGTTTTTTTTTTTTTCAAGGTAGTGTATGTGAGAAATGCTCACCAAGACTCAACGTATCATTTTTTTTGTGGTTTCCTGTGGATTTTTTCTCAGCCTTTGTAGGAACTAAGTTGAGACTAAGTCGCAGACAGTACTACTCTGGGACTCAGTTCAGATCAGTTCAGTGCCTGGTAAATCTCTCAATCCTGCAGTTCTGTTCCGGGTTAAACAGCGAGAGAGTGGAACTAAAAAGCATCTGGATGAATAATTAACATGCTTTCATAAATGTGAAATCTTCTAGGGAGTGTCCCTATTCAGAAGAACAAATATTAGTCCCATTTGTTGCTTATGGGGCTCGTTGCGTTGCACCATGCTATTCAAAGGCCTTGAATTCCACAAGAGTGCTGGTGTTTCACTGAAGGGAGCCCCCCCTCCTAATTCCTGCCCATTCCTGGAGCTGCCCACTGGCCTCCTTCCCCATTCTGCTAGGCCACGGGGCTGCTGACAGCCACTGAGCAGGAGGTGCATGGAGGGGGCTGCTGTCTCATGCTAGGACCTGGAAAGGCAGAGAGCAAAGAGGGAAAGGAGGAAAACAGTATATTCAGTGTAGCCTGAGAATACGGGTGATTGTAGTTGTGTAGAGAGGTTGCAGCCACTCGAAAGCAGCAAACATCACTGATGGCATGGGCACTGGATGAGTGGATTGAGTATTTAAGAATAGATTCTATCTTATAACAATTCTCACAACTGCTAAAACACAACTAAACTTCGTGCAATGCAGTGGGAGATATATATAGTGAGATTTTGTTGGCCTAGTAAGAACCCTTGCCAAGACACTGTGTTTGTAAGAAAGAGATGATGTGTTAAACTTATATCTAGAACTACAAGTCACATCATCTGCTGATGGAAAATAAAAGTATTGCTTTAATGACTTGGAATGACTTAGAAACATGTTAGCTGAAAAGAAAATCTTCTCCTAGGAGATGTCTTCAGACATTAATTTTCCTTATTGGATGACTGTTACATGCTATTTTTTATTTCACTGTTTAATTTCTGCCTTTAAAGACACTTTCATTGGAAATTTAACACTTAGCCATCTTATTCTGTTAAAATCCAGTGGTTTTCAAACATGCTCTGAAGTATATTATAAACTGCTTCAGGAAATTTAATATTTGATACAATGGAAACACTTCCACTCAACTGAGAAGTAAAAAAAATTTTAGAGAAATATGCTGAAAATACTTACCAACCCTTCATCTTGCTTTCTCTGCCAGAAGATTCATTAAATCTGTTCTTCAACCTGTAGTATTTATAGTTTTCCTGGAGTAGGTAGTGCAAGCTCATTAAAAAAAGATATGCTCCTATGAAAATGATATGAATGTTTGATGTATGTTGGTTCTAGTGTCTAACAGGTGAGAACATCTTATAGAGAACTAGGTTGAGCAGTTCGGTTGCATTGTTCTGCATAGCTGAGCAAAAAGCCATGTACAGAAGCAGAACATGAGTCTGTGTGGCTATTTTGTGCTTCATTTTGTCTTCCGTACTGAAATAAGATGTGAGGAAAAGGATACCTGTCATGCCAAGGATGCTCATGTTGGAATGGTTAGCCTATTCAACTGCTCTGTGCTAGGAGACAAGGCAGAGTTCTTGTGCAAGCTGTGTTGGGTATTGGCCAGCAGCAGCTCTTGTTAGCAAAGCCAGGACTGTTTTCAAGCACTGGAACCATTAGCTGAAGAGTTGCCTTGTAAGGAAGGAATATCTTGAAGAACATGAACACTGTTGCTGCAGATCCAATCTTGTAGAGTTTCTTCTCTGTGTTCCTTTCCTTGACTGCAGTCTCTCAGTTCCACAGGAAGAGCAATGGATGCTGCAGCTACTGGCTACTTCTGCTTTGCCACAGGTCTTGTTGCTACTCAAACCTGTTTCTTCCTCACCGCTGCCTGCAGAGTAATAAGTCTTCTGCTTACTCCCCAGAAAAAAAAAGAAGGTTGTTTCTCCATTCAACTTCTGGTTCTTCTTTCAGCCAGAGGGGATGAAACAGTCTGGATCTGGGCATGTCTGCAGTACAGTTTTGCCTTGAGTTAATTGTTTGCTGTTCAAGAAGGCTAGTCTGGACAGTCCCTGAATGCTTGGTTTAAGGCTAAAATGTTTGCAGTTCATGATGATGTAGAATTTTCTGTGTATACAAATTTGATTAGACTTTTATATAGCAATATGCTGCAACATGGTCTTGCGTCTTTTACCTTGCCAACAAAATTTTGATTGCTTTTTCTTCTTTTTCTGTGAAACAGTGACTGGGCTAAGATGGACTTTTTTTTTCCCCTAGCAATCAGTTTAGGCTAGAAGTCCAGCCAACTGTAATGACTGAAAAAATTGGAAGTTTGTATCAACACCCTTCTATACACAAATCAAAATGGCTTTCTTTTCTATCTGTCTGTTTATGGGTGTGAGATTAATACTGAGGTTTCTGTAAACACTTGTTTTCATGCGATTTTGCTCCAAGCCCATCATGAAACTGTCAGTGTAGTACTACTTAGGAATTTTTGTGCATCTCTCTCTTCTCCCTTAAATGCAGTGTAACAAAGCCAAAGTATGATGATAGAGGAGAGAAAGCCATACTACATGGCATGGTTGTACAGTCAAGTTACCTTTCAAGTTTGCTCACTGCATGGCTGAGGCTTTTCTTGCAGATATGAACATGATTTAATGGGATTTACCTTAAAGTTGATGGAGTTACGGGTTCTAGTTTCTGGGATGAGTAAGTTTGTAGCAGAAAATAATAACTGTCTAATCATTATCCACTCACTTAGCATCTAATGTATGAACCTTAGTATGAACCCCCAGAACCCTGGGGTCTTGTTCACCTGTTCCAGATGAACAGATCCGCTTATGTTGCTGCAGCAGTTCTGGTACCAGTGCTAGAAGAGTCCACGATGCTGTCGACAGTCAGCAAAACTCTTGCAGTCCCGAGTGAAAGATTGCAGCACTGCGTTTTTTCCTAACCAAAGGCATTGACAGGTTTTCAGAACTCTTACGCACTGTGCGCATTTGGGCGTTCAGATGCCGTGCCTTTGAATATATCCCATTGTCAGCATCCTGATGAATAGTAGAACTAAGCTCATGCCTTTCATTGGGGCAGCTCTTGACTTGGATTTCCTTCTGTGAAAGTAAATTGGACGTGGGAGTACTTAGAAAGGGATCAGAAGCCACGACATTGTGTTTTTTGTTTTTTGTTTTTTTTCCTCCTCCCTGCAAATTCAACATGAGTTGAGCATCACTTAGGTCAAGCAGTTGGATTTGTGGAAACTTAGGTGTTCACAGTGAATCTTACATTCCCTTTCTCAGTTACTCTGTGAGTCTGATCAGATCTGGCACTGAAATTTGTACGCTCAGCAATACTGCAATGTTACAAATGTGAGTGTTAAAAATACCACTTTGGTGGACAGTGCTGTCTCAATTCATTTTCTAGCTATATGTTACTATGATGCTGGCTGGGCCTGGGGAAGATTCTGAATATTTGTCTGTGCTTACTCCATGCATTGATAAGAACTGCACATAATCCTTTAGAACTTGTAAGAAAGCCACCAGTGACAATTCCAGGCAGGGTTAGTTGTATGAAACTGCAGAAACTCATGATGAAAGAGTTTTCTCCTGGTCTAGGACAATATTGTTCTTCCATCATTGGCATACAACTCTAGGTATCAAAGGCATAGCATTTGAATTACGTAGCAGGGCTACAATTTTCAAAAAGTCTTAAGTCATTTCTAGCTGTTTTGCCATGTGATTTTCAAAAGCAACAACTTTTTGGAAGATAGGCTTCACTGGAGACCAACTATACTTTAACCTGTACCTCTTCTGAAAGTGGGATTTGGGATCCCAAACTGAGAGCCAGGTTTGATGCCTTACCCACACCCTCTCTCCCCTCAGCAAATCTTGCAAAGGAAGGCCCTGCAAGCATAATCAGGGGTGGAGAAGATGTTTGATTTTAAGTCAATGGCTGTCAGTCCTGCCAGACAGGTTGGCTTTTACTAATCCTTTTTCAGAAATGGGGCCAAGCTTAGACATGATACTCAAAATGGTGTGGTGTTTGCTTAGCATCAAGAAAGATATTTGAATGCAGTCACTTGGGGACTACTGTTCCATTACTTTTTTGAAATGAGTAATTGCTTCAGAGTGGGGGGTACAAAGGATAATGCTATTTGTTGAAAAGAAAATTGGGCAAGGGTGTTCCCAAGTAACAAATGAGCAACAGACTTCTCAAACAATACTGGAAAATTTCTCGTATGCTTAAATATGTTTGTGGATAGACTCCAGTTCTGAATGTATGACACTCACAGATGTCATGGAAATTTAAACTTTTAACATTTCTACCTTGGGCTGGAATATTAACCCTTGTTACTCATGGTGAATCTTGCAAGAGATTGTTCAGCTGCACTTCATACCCAAAAGGATCTTTTTTCTTTTTTTTTTTTTTATTTTTTTTTTTTTTTAAAAAAAAAGGCAAAAAAAAAAAAACAAACCCAGTTTTGGCCCATGGTAGTGTACTAAATGTTCTCAATTTTTGAATGCTGAATGCAGTTGGAATATTAAGCTTTTGCACTTGCACGTGTTAAGGCTCGTTTTTTCCGGTGAGCATAATAATAGATTATTTAATTAAAAGTCATTTAAACTGAGGACTGATTACATGCTGCATACAAACATTCCACACTGAAATTAACTTAATTTTTCTTCATAGTAATTTGAATTTGTGCTTGTCCCACACTGACATACTTTTTCATTTACTGATGTGGGATCAAGAACAAAAATCAACCCTAGTCATCTTGTATGTAATTGAGTAGTATGTGGGCATGAGTTCTGAATTTCTGCAAACGCTGTATTAATGGCAATGATTTGTTGGGAATGGGCATATTTTTTGAAGCCCCTTTCTTCAGTTTGAAGTAATGTTAATATACAAGCAGTTTATTTTCTCTAGAGAAGTCTTGATTACTTGTCAACTTTAAAACAAAAGATATAAATAAGGAATTGAGTTTGGTATTTCTATTCTTGTCTAAGATCCTATTTTGTTTATTAGATATTTGAATGAAAATGAAAAAATCTCCAGTTAACTACATCTTATGTATCACAGCTACTTTCCCACACACAAGCTTTTGGTAAGGGACCAGACTCTCTGGAACTTAGAGTACTAATCACTGTGGCTACCTAGACAACAGAACTAGCCATAATGTTCATTTGTGTTACATAATAACTATGCCTTTAGTCTAGACAGATTAAAAGATATAGGATAAAAGGGTTGGAGTTGTTCTTTTTGCATCTAGTATGAGACGCAACCTTAGGACTGAATATTTGTGTAACTAAGCAATGTCATGACAATACAGATCTCCATGGCAGTGTCCTTTGATAACTTAAAAATATCTACTTGTTGTTGCTTTTTATTGTTGTTTTTGTTTTGTTTTGTTTTAAGTAAAGCTGGGAACCTCAGGAATGAGCTCAGTATAAATATCTAGACTAGCAATAGTCTGAAGTCCCATAGCTATCAATACTGATTCTGACACTTCTCTGCAGCTGAAATTGCTATATAGGGGTGATGGAAAGGGAGAAGCTTTCATGTTGGCAGCCACAAATCCAGACAGAGCAGCAATAGCTGAAGACCTCATCAGAGAAGAAGCCAAGCAGGCTTCTGAGCGCTACCTGCTCACTGCATGAATCACACTGCCAGAGCAGCTCTTTGTGAAGTGTTTTGCTTCTGCTGGATTGGTAAATTGAAGTACAACAGACTTATCTGAACTTTCCCAACCAGCTCTGTTGTCTCTTACAAATGTTTCTCATCACGTGAAAATGGATTCACTGCTCATTATGAGGTACAGTGCACCGATTTGGCTGCAACAATACCCGTGTTCTCACAGAAATCACAGAAACACCAAGGTTGGAAAAGACCTACAAGATCATCCAGTCCACCCATCCACCTATCACCAAGAGTTCTCACTAAACCATGTACCTCAACACAGAATCCAAATGTTCCTTGAACACTTCCAGGGTTGGTGAATCCACCACCTGCCGGGGCCTCGCTACCCCCAGGCAGATCAAAACTTCCAGCCAACTTGATGTCATCTGCAAACTTACTGAGGGTGCACTCAATGCTCTCATCCAGGTCATCAATAAAGATATTGAAGAGGACAGGCTCCAGCAGTGACCCCCGGGGAACACCACTCATGACTGGAGTGTTCTGCTAGGTATCTCAAATGTTAGAACAAAATTCTGTCTGTGTTTCCATCAGGCTACTGAAAATGTGTAGATGTCAACAGAAATAACAGCAAAATTTGGACATTCATGGTCAAGAACACAGAACTCAGAATCACAGAATGGCTGGAATATGCATTAAAAACTGTCCAGTTCCAATTCCTCTGCTGTAGGCAGGGTTGCTGCCCACTAGGTCAGGCTGTCCTGGGCCCCATCCAACCTGGTTTTGAGCACCTACAGGGATGGGGCATCCACAGCTTCTCTGGGCAACAAATATCAGTGCCTCACCACTTTCTGAGTGAAAAAAATTTCCTCCTAATACCTAATCTGTATTTCCTCTCCCTTAGCATAAAATCCTTCCCCGTTGTCTTATTTTTTTATCAGTCTGTGTAAAAAGCTGATCCCCCTCTTGCTTATAAGCTCCCTTCATAGCCCTCTAGTACTTAATGAGGTCTCCTTGGAACCTTCTCTTCTTCAGGCTGAACAAGGCCATTCTGCCTTGGAGGAGAATGGGGGTGGTGCTTCAGCTCTCTGATTGTCTTCATGGTGTCCTCTGGGCCCATTTGAGCAGCTCCACATCTTTCTTGTGCTGGGGGGCACAGGCATAGATGCAATATTCCAACTGGGACTTTACAAGGGCAGAGCAGAGGACAATCATCTCTCTTGCCCTGCTGGCCACCTCTCTTTTGCTGCAGCCCAGGATACTGTTGGCCTTTCAGTCTGCAAGCTCACAGTGTTGGTTTGCATCAACCTTTCCACCCTCTAGAATCCCTGTCTTTCTCTGACTTCGCTCAGGTACATGGCGACGTGTAACAAATAGAAAACGTTAGTATGTGGAGAGAAAGGCAGGTGTTAGAGCTAAGGCCCTACGTTCAACATGAGCACAATAAAAAGGAGTTCCAAAGCTTATAGGTTTGATAAGTACATACTGCCAGTGATGTTGAATGGATGGAAAATCCATTCAAGGATAGATTTTCCTTGTATGAGTGGTTCTCCTTGTTGCAAAAATAACACATCAAGGAGATGGGAATTAAATACATTTGTAGAAATGCAGCTATTTATGCTACTGATGTTCAAGTGAGCCAAAAATTTTCCTCAAACCATAAATTCACAGCATACAAAATAGTAGGCCTGAGACTGTTGTGAAACATGGTTATGAAATGTAGTTGTCTAGTACGATGCTTTCCTAGTGCTCTTTGACCTCCTGTATTTCTTCAGTAGCTTGAATAAGTCTCCACATGCTAACTGCTATGCATCTCCTGTGGCAGTAAGGGGTGGAGATGTATTTATACCTTGTTTTTTGTCTGTACCACAACACAGGCTGGAAGTGTGGGTCTAGCAGAGAGGAAAACAGGCTGGCAACCAGCAGAGTTGTCTTATGCTCTGTATTTATTTATTTGCTGTGCAAATAAGTCAAGTCAATGCAGCTCCTATGCTGTCTGTCTGTTTCACGATTTCTTCAAAGCAGGGACTGTCTTGTCCTGTGCATTTTAAAAACAGCTAATGTAATAAGATTCTGTCATCCTGGGTCCTATTGTTATATAAATGCCAATAAGAATGAGGTTTAACTCTGGATGAAAATATTGCGCAAATTAATCACTGGGTTAAGTAAGTACATCATCTTGTCTTCTCTCATATAGAGATGACAATATCTTGGGTCAGAGTAGAGTTTGTATAAGCTGTTTATTTATTTGTCTTTGATCTAGGAAAAAAGCCATCTCTCTTCTTGAGTTGTTGCGATTTCTTTTATTTATAAAACTCATGTAAAGGAAACATGGCTGGAGTAATAGGGACTTAGCATATTTGAGATGAAAGTATGTGGCAGGTGACTTCTGGACTGGTGGGTACCTTTCGCTCTTAGTATTTCAAAAGGTGGAACCCAATCACTAATGGAAAAGTGGTTTTCCATTTTTTCCACTTTTTCTTCCTTGCTGGAAGAAAAGAAAAACATTGGAAAACTTGTGGGGAAAGAATTGGAAGGAGAGGGCAGTGAGAGAATTGAAATGTATGCTCTGTAAAGGTAAACTATTCCCTTAGGCATACTACAGGTTTAGGAGTTGGTGATTATGGAAGTGGTTATGAAGGTGAAATGCAGAAAGGAGTGTATATGTGGGTCCAATTAATATTGTCAAAACATGGTAATTGTGTTCATTAACTAGAGTAAGTGAACTCCATGTGAATCACTTCAGTGACACATGACAAAAGACTTTAAACAACTGAAATTTAAATCTGGCTCAGTTGGCTTGTTTTACATGAACTGGTTTGCAAAACAAACGTAGAAATGCCATTGCATATTCTTTGCAAGCTGGTTCATGTAAGCTGGAGTAATAAGTCTTAATCTACTTTTTCATTAAACCTACATATTAGAATTAGTTCAATACTCTGTTTACTTTGTGTCACTGTTTTGGGAAAAGGTAAGCACTTAAAGCAACATGACAGCAGCATCCAGATTATAAGGCTTAATGTTCTAGGAAAAGGGTGCACTGGGGAGAAACCAAGATGATATAAACATATCATCTAGGGAAATGTTCTTTCTTCCAGATTTAGTAATTATGAGTTGGAAAGGAAAGAAAAAAATCAATGTGAGTGATATTTCCTCCTCAGGTACTCAGTCTGCTATCCTAGTGCAGATTCTGCACTTGCTGGCTTTTATAGCTGTTGTGAGAACCTCAGGAAAATCACAAGGTTTCCCCATTTATCTGGCTACAACGTCAATAAGCCATGAAAATTCTGTGGCATCAGTCTTTCTGAGGCTGTTGTTTGTTAGATGGCTGTGGTGAGATGTTTTGGAGCACAGGTATATGTTGTATATTACAAACTCTTCAGTTTTATCCCTTTGCTACAATGCAGTAGTTAATTCCTGCTGCCTGCTCCGTTCCCACTGTCCAGATTTCTTGCTGGTTTTTCCCTTTCTTTGCTCATTCTCTTCAACTTCTTTCTCTACCATTTCTCAGGCTCAGCTCCATTGTCTTGTGGCATTGTTTCATTTTCTGCTGTCTTGTCCCCTTCCATCTCCAATTCCTTTTGGCAGTACGGAGGCAGGAAGGTCTTTCACTCAATATTAGAGGAGAACGGAACAAGACAGGTGTTGCTGACTGCCCTCGCTTCTTTGTAGATTTCTCTGAGCCTAAATGCCATCTTCTTACCCAAGCCTATCCCTGACAGCTGGAAAGCAGGGAATGTTATTATTAAAAATCCCACCCTGAGGTCGGTAAATATGTAGGAATGAACTCAGTGATTGGATGATCAAGTTATTCTGCTACACATTGGAACAAGAACTAATGATTTCAAAAGGTGAATCATGTGTCTCAATTTCCAAAGCCACTTTTTATCTCTTCTCAAGATACGTCTATCAAGTAGAGCTTCAATGTGAGGCAGGAAAAAAACACAGCAACTTATTAGTCTGCTCTGATTATTAAATGCGTAAACTAATAGCCTGATTACATGCAAAAAGTGTACTGTAAGAGATTAAAAGAAGAGGATTACATTAAATTGTAGCAGGGATTAAATATTTTTCCTAAAGGCTTTTAACACATTTTCCAAAGACCTGCTTATGAGTGTGATTTCACTGATGAAAATTATTTCTTTTAGAGATAATAGACTAAATAACCACGTAATTGAGACATGTTAAGTGTGGTGCTAGTAAGCCGATGATAGCATGTTACAGATATGCAAGAGCACCTTCTGTGAGTCAGAGGCAATTTTTTTTATTTTTTTTCTTCCCCTTCAGTAAATTCTATAAAATCCTAAGACTGACTTAGCAGAGTTGTATTCTAAGGTCACACTGCAGTGCTTTCAGTGAGCTGTTAAATGGGAAAGATTATTTAAAGCATTTAGAACACGGAAGAGCACGCACTTGATTCAACATTAGGGAAACTGAGACATGAAAGAGAAATTTTTTCAACATTTTCGTTATAACAGTACCTAAAAGGCCACAAGTAGATGAGGCTTCCTTCAGCCAGCTGGTATACAATAGCATGAATATGTACCTTCATCAAATGCTTGTGCTCCAAGAGAATTAATTTTGGAATAACTACTCAAGTTATTCTTAAAGCTGGAACAGGAACCGTCTTCTTACATCAGCTCTCCATTGTATTGCTACCCCAGAAACAGGGTCTGAGGAGATGTGCCCCTTCCTCATGTGAGAACTGCTTGCCTCTCATATTAGGAGGAGGAGAAAACTTGGACAGTAGCTTGGAAATGCTTTTTCTTAATTAAAAAAAAAAAGAAAGCAGCAAACGACAGTATGATGAAACAACTGGTGAGAGTATGTCCTTAAACTTAAACTATCATTACATTAAGAACTATAAAAATACTGCTGAGAGTGCACATATTATACTAAATAATGAGTCTTTGCCAAGGTATAAAAACAAACTTCATATTTCTTAGCAAGTAGGATCCTAATACTAATCTGTGGGGTCCCACAAATTGCAAGGAGACTGCTCATGAAGTTCAGAGCAGATACTGATGAGCAGAGGAGGACTAAGTTGGCAGGAAGAAGGAAAAATACTATTGGAGGGGAATCTATTTTTTGAGTAGCATCAATAGGTTCCTGGACTGCTTTTGGAACAGAGGGGGGAATTTTAATAAAACTTTCCAGACAACAAAACTTTAAGTGTAAACAAACAGATGTGTAGGCAATGTGTAAAAAGCCTGGAGAAATTAAATTTTAAGGATATGTTGAAATGCCTGGGTTGAATTAGCACTGTACACTAAGGAGTTGGCAGCCAACTACCAGCCAACTGTAGTGTTTTCAGCATGTGAAGGTGTGTGAGAATCCTCTTTGTACTAAAGCCTCTGCTCTGAGCCTTTTACGCAAGAGATGTATTCAATTAAGCAAGCAGCATTTTAAAGAGAATATTATTTGACAAATTTGCTTGAAGATATTGGGCTGATTTGTATACGGAGCCCAATCTGAGTAAAATTTCCCTTTTTGTTAAGCTTCCAAGCTCATTTAGCATTGTGAGTTTGTATAAAAGTAGTAACATCTGTGTAGACTCCCTGCACTTGGCAGTGCTCATTTCTTTAAACTTTGTATGCCAGCTCAGGAGCAATAATATCAAGTGACTTCAAAGGACAACTGCTCCCAACAATCCACAATGGCTTATATTTCAACCCGGGAAGCAGCACAGCTCATCAGACCTGTTATTTCATTTCATGGCTTGCGCCATTCTTTTCATGTATTGAACCCTGGTCCCAGCTCATTGCAAAGTAGCATAGAATTTACTGAGGGTGAAGATGAGGAGGGAAAGGGAGATAGGTGTGTATGTCTCTCTGATTTTTTGAAGGGAACCTGGAAGATATTTTTCATATAATCAAGCTTTGTTATCCACTGCTTATTTGTTTTTCTTCTCTTGCAGCTACTTAAATTCTTCCCCCATTATTTCGTGTTTTGAAACTAAGTTTGCAGGTTCTTTTGGAAAAGGATCTGTCACTGTAGGTCAGCCAACCTCTAATTTGACTGGCTGTGTACACTTCAGAATGAATGCTGGTAATTAATAGGTCATTCATTTTGCATTTCAGTGGTGTTCATTACTGTAAATGTATCCCCATACACCCACACCCATTTAAAGCACCAAATGATATCCCCACAAAGTGGTTATTCAGACTGGCAGGTCTCTCACATGTGCTAAGGACTAGAAATACACTGAATTTGACATGGAGTCTTTGTTCTGATAACACTGCTTGATGGTGGATTTCTGAAACAATGTCAAGACTAGAAGGTGGGTTACTTAGCTCATTTCAGATTTAATATAGGTGAATGTGATTGATGTCAGTGAAGCTTTGACTCCAGTTCTCATCCTCCACTGGAAATCTTGTCTTCAGACTGAGTACAGGGCTATATGTGCAGTCAGAACTAAGCTTTAACCAGCATGCAAGCTAACAGAAGATGGTGCTTGTTGAAAGGCTGAGTTCCACTTTACCAGGAGCCTTCAGTTTCTTACTTTTTCATCATACTGTGTCACTGGCACGAGTGTTTGTGTGATTGTACAGTTAGGCCCATCAGAGATTTCACCTGAGTTAAAGCCAATCATTTTTTTTATTTGGTTCACCATCCAGTCCCACAAACTCTTGCACAGTCACAAAAGAAAATGACATGTAGAGCCAGAAAAATGTGGCTAAGGACAGCAAACAGACAGAACTTGGGTAGCAGTGCTTGATTATATTTGCTTAAAGGATGCCTGAAACTTAATACCTGATTCTGGTCTGATTATGTCTCTCAAACAAAACTCCCTTTGATTTCTGTAGGATTGTCTGAGAAAGGCTGGGTGCCCTCTGTTCCTGCCTCTTGCTTGAGGAAACAGATAGGATACTGAATAGTGCAATGCAGTTCTTACCTATACTAAACAGTTCATGATGCTCTTAATTTTGGGTTTGGTTTTTTTTTTTTTTCATTATTGTTCCATTTATAGTTGTATTTATCTTCTTGTCTGGTCTTAAGATGAGAGAAAGATTAGACTGATCTTGACTCCCCAGAAGATGGAGGTCTGGATAGTGGAACAAAAATTACAAACCAGGTATTGTTCTGAACTTTCACCTCTTTCTAAACAGTGCTGGAAAGCAGATTTCTGACCTGGTGCTGATGGAGATTGTTTTTGTTTTTGTTTCTGCTGCTCTCACTTCCTTTCTTTCATAAATGGAAAAGAGATAAAAATCCTGCCATTCTACCTGTGATACAGAATAATCTTTCCTAACCCCTGGCTGTGTGCCAGGCTAAACCCAAACCCTGCAGCCAAATTCCCTGTCAAAGCCAATCATCCTGTGGCTTGTCTCTATTATCTAAGTAAAGATATACAAGTCCAGAGAGGATGGGAAGGGAGAATTACCTGATCCAATCCAAACAGAGACTTCCTTTTCTATGCTAATGTTTTAATAGTTGTTCAAGAGAGAGGAATTTGTGATGATGTTTGAATTCAGTCTGTGTGCAGGAACAAAATCTAATGCCAGTGCACTTGCATCTGTAATTCTATTTAAGTAGTGTTGTCAGCCTTGCCCTCATGGAACAGGGACCAGCAGATTGACAGCACCATGAACCACCCCTCTCTGGGCTACTGAGAGAGCAGGCATTGCAAGGTATCCTACCAGCATGACCCTCAGTGAGCTTGGAACCAGCATGATTCTGTGCTGCTTAAGGCTTTTGGTAGTTGAGCATACGTAGGCAGACTTGTCTGTGCAGTTTTGGACTTCCTGGCTCCCGTCACCTTGCACTTTACAAAATACCTGGCACGTGTATTAATAGCACAATGACAGATGGCCTGTTGCAGCTTATTTTTCTAATATGCTTCTTTTTATTGCTTGGTGTGGCTAATGGGAAAACTTGCGTAAAGCAATTTCAAGTTTATTGCTTACATCAGTTGATGCAGAAGCCGTCAACAGATGCTTGCATCACCCACACATTACACCTGCACTGGTTAAAATACTGTGGTGTGGCACCACAATTCCCCATCCCCTGGCTTATTCTTCAGCTCTACTCCCATGTTTCTAATTGCAGAGCAAGGTAAAGTATCTAATGCACAAATGCCAACACTTCCCAGTGCTACTACACTACACCAGCAGTGACCAGACACAAGGAATGCACGCTCTGCTTCTACCTTGAGGAGCCCTACAGGCACTGGTGAGCACATGATGCTGTCATGAGGCATCCTGGAGCCTCATGGTTGACTTGGTTCATCCTTTTTCTCACTTCATAGAAGGATAAATGACACCAAGAGACAACAGTAAACAAAATCCTAGACCTGATATTTTTTAATCACATTAAATTGGGAAACACACATTTAGTCTTATTAAGAATTTTATTCAGTCTAAAAATAGGTTTTTAAATATATTTCCAAGATTGACTAAAACATGAAAATTCTATGATCAGTGTTCAAAATAAGCTACAGTTTGTTATAACTGAGACCTATTCAGTAGAATATCATTTATCCAGACTTATACCATATAGGGAATCTTACAGCATCACCAGATCTCCAGCAGCATTTCAGAGCACTTCTGTGCTGCCTAACTGCGGTGTGTTCTGCTGTCCAGCAGAATCCTACCCATGAGAGCACTGCTCATGAGCAGGACTTGGGGTGAGGAAGCTGTGAGGTTTTTTTGAGGCTGATTTATCCTTTTTTATGCTTTCTTATCAGTAATTGAAAACTTTCATAAATAGCCTTAAATAAGCATCTCAGAAGTTTTAAGTTCACACTGTCAGTCAGGTCTGATTAAACATTCTCTGGTCCCTCACTGCTTAAACTGTCTCCCTAATTATTCCAAATCAGAGAAGTCCTGACATCTCATACTGCAAGAGCAGTCTGTATATTTTTGGTAAGAGTTAAGCTGCACAGGAAGATTTGGCAATTAAGTGAAATGCATGTTACAGCTGATCCTACATTTTTTTTTTCTATTGGAATAACTGAAAAGATTAAGCTGTAGTGCAGCTAGGACTTGAGTCATGCTTTTATCATTGTAATCTCTCGGCCTGATACAAACTATGTTATTAAAAACAGTCGCTCAAGCTGATTCTGTACATTGTTTAAGTACAGCCAAGCTCTGCCAGGCAGCAGCTAGCCTAGAACAGAACTGAGGTTTTGTGCTGTGTACATAGGGCTCTGCTAATTATTTTCAATCAGTGTCACGTGAACAGTGATACTAACATTCCTTAATACGTCTTGAAAATAAAGCATTCTATCTACACGTAAGGAGAAGCACTACGCAGAGCTGGTTAATACAGTTGTATTTTGCTTTAGCTTGCTCTTTCTGAAGAAGTGATTGATTGCCCCTTTACACTGCCAAATGGAACTGCAGTATATGCTCCCAAACCCTAGGCGATAGGGGAGCCCAGCGTCAGCTTCGGTAGTGTGGGCACCTCTTCTCGCTAGTTCTAAGCGATCAGCAGCTTTCGTGCCAGGGCCGTCCGCAGCGGAGCGGGGTTGCTGGCACCCGGCAGCCCGAGCTCTTCGCCGTGCGCTGCCTTTGCAGCGCTGTGAAACCGTGCAGGGGCTGAGGGCTGCCCCGCGGCGTGGCAGAGGGCTTCGCTAGCGGCCAGCGTGCCTGCTATCTCCTGCGCTACGGTGCGGGGCGCCGGGAGCCGCGGAAGCAGAAAGCCCGGCACGAAAACCTTAAGAGCGAAGCAGGCAGGGTTTAAGGAACGAGCAAACCTAGACGTGAGCGAAACGCCGGGGCGCCGCGGCAGGGTTTAAGGAACGAGCAAACCTAGACGTGAGCGAAACGCCGGGGCGCCGCGGCTTTCTCCTCCTAGGCCAGGAACGGCACAGAGCAAAGCGCCCGCTCGCTGCCTGCGGGGTGCCGCTTCCGGCACGTCCGCGCCCCGGTGCCGCAGCTCCAACCTCCGCACCGTCGGCCCCTCACCCGTCCCGCGGCCGGGCAGCGAGCGCAGCGCCGCTGGCGCTACACGAGGGACTCGCAGACGGGCACCGAGTCCGAGTCCTGGCTGTGCATGGAGCTCAGCCCCGTGTCCGAGTCCTCGTCGTTGTCGGCGCGGTCCTTGCGCAGCCCCGGATCCGGCCAGCCGCCCCCCGCCGCCCCGCGCGGCTCAGCCGCCGCCTCCGCCACGTCCAGAGTGCCCAGCGTCTCCAGCAGCCGCTGCAGCTCCCGCTCGCGGGCCTCCCAAGCCCGCTGCGTGCAGTCCAGGTCGCTTTTGACGGCCTCTAGGTCCGTGCTGAGCTTGAGGCCGATGTAGAGGCTAGTGCTCAGCTGCGTCTTGACCCGCTCGTGCTCCAGCTGCAGCTCGCCCTCGCCGCCGCCGCTCAGCTCGGTGGTGTGACAGTCCGCCTCGGCCAAGCCGGGCCCCGCCGCCAGCTCCAGCTCGTCCCGCCGCCGCTTCATCCAGCGCTCGTTGAGCTCCTCCTGGATCTCGGCGGCCAGGTGCTCCAGCAGCTCTTCCTGCTGTGCCCGCTGCTCCTGCAGCTGCAGCACCTCCTCGCACTTCCTGGCGTAGTCGTCCTCGGGGCGGCCGGCGGCGGGCTGCGCCTCCCGTCCCGGCTCCTCGCCGCCGGCGCCCACCAGGTAGGTGTCCTGCACGTAGTTGACGCCGTGCCGCTTCATGCGGTCCAGGTGGATCTTGGCCTCGTAACGGTCGATTTCGCGGTCCAGCTCTCGCAGCCGCTGGATCTGCTGCCGTATGGTGTGGTCCTGCGAGAGCACCAGGTGCACCAGCGTCTCCATCCTCTCGGCCGAGGAGGCCTCCCGGGCCAGCGGCTGCTGCCGCTTCTTGTTGATCTTGGCCAGCTTGCGGAAGGCTTTCCGCACCACCCGCCGCTGCCGCTCCTGCGTGAGCGCCAGGCTGGCGCGGGCCGCCCCCAGGCCGTGGCCGGGCCGCTCCCTGCTCAGCACCACCCGCGCCTCGGCGCTGCGCGGACCCGCGTTGGGCAGCGAGGCCTCGCTGCGCACCAGTACGAAGCGCACGTTCTCCTGCTCGTCGCCCCACGCCACCCACAGCCGCAGGATCTTCGTCTTGTTGGGCAGGATGCGCTCGAACCCGCGCCACTTCTCCACGATGCAGTAGGAGTGCGGCGGCCCCGACAGCATCCCGCCGCCGGGCTCGGGCGGCGCCGGCCGCTGCCGCCGGTGGTGGCTGTCCTCCAGCAACACGCGCACCACGTCCGAGCAGGTGGTGCGCCGGGAAAGCCCCGAGATCAGCTTCTCTTCCTGGCAGATCCACACCGAGATCTTCCGCTCCTCGGGCTCCATCGAAGGCAGCGGCCGGCCGGCCGGGACCGCCGGTTCAAGGCCGGTCGTGCGGTCGCTCCGCGCGAGCGCTGGGCGGAGGCGCCGCGCCCGGCCGCAGCATGGCCGGGATGCCTCCCGCCCGCCTCCCCGCCCGTGCGCTCCGCCGGCCGCTCCACCCCTTCCTGCCCCGCGCCGAGCTCCGATCCTCTCCGCTTCGCCCAGTGGGGCGGCCCCGCGCAGAGCCCGGCGCGGTGCGGAGCCCTCTTGCCGTCCGCGCTGTGCCGGGGCGCCGCAGCCGCCGGGTTTTCCTCAGCCACCACGTGGGAGCCGCCGGCGGCTCACGCCCCGGCGGGCAGCGCCGCCCCGGCACTCGTGTACGGCTCCGCGGGCGCAGAGAGGGAAAGGTAGGGCGCCGTCGCCTTTTCTTCTTGCGCTCGGCCCTGCCTCTGCTGCGATCGAGCGGCGTCGAGGGATCTTCCAAACTGCCGAGGGACAGGAGCGAGTCCCGTAGCTTCAAAGCGAAAGCCAGAACTAGTGAGGAATTTCCAGTTTTAGTAAATCATCTGCCTGTAATTAGGAAATTCATGTTTGCAAAGCGCTTTGCAGATGAAATATGCAAAGGACGGGAATGTCTAAGTGTTATTAAAATACTAGCCGAGCCAGATTTTAATGGGAGCTTGCTGTGTGCTTTGATGGGAACAGGATCTGTCTCCGAGTGTGGATTAAAATGAGGAGATGTACAAAGTGCTCATAAAACACGGGGTTGTGGCACTGATTTCATGTGGCGATGCATCGCAGGGTCTGGCAGAGCTGTGTTTTTCTATGTGTACAGAAAGCAGAGTAATGGACAAAGGGAGAAAACTCTCTAGAACGTGGAGAGTGATCTTTATCTGCTGGGGGATTTCAGAGCCAATAAACCATTCCCCAGTCAGCGGGATAGGACGGGTTACAGCAATCTGCCTTACAGCTGAAACACTGCAGTTTGAAACAGTGCTGGCAGCCCAGCAGCTGCCTTCCTCCCCCTGTGTATGAGCTCGAGCTGTTGCGCCAACTTTACTCCTGTTTGCCTGGAAGATGTGGTTCCAGGGGAAAGCCTGCACTGTGCACCAGCTGTGTAAGGCAGCTTGGTATGGTGATGGTTCTGCAGTGCAGGCTCCTGCCCAGTGAGGAAGTGGGCTGAGGGTTCCGGCATGCCTGCAGCTGAGGGTCATGCAGATCGTATGCTGGCTGCTGATGTCCCTTTCCTGTATTATTCCAGGTTAAGGAGTTCCATGGCCATTGTGTGTTGCAATAAGGGCATGTGAGATAGGGGCGTCAGCACCAGGCTGAGTTTTGCTTCCTGATACCAGTAAGGGTACAAATCCCTCCCCCATGATGAAGTTTGCTGCTGCTGATTTCAGGGGCTTCAGTGTGTCTGAGGTGCTGGATCTGTTCGCATTTGTTGTTTGCTGATGAAAGTCTATTCCTGAGGTGAGCAGCCTTTTTGTCCTGCGTGTTGCTTGTGCCTGAAAGCATCCTTGGCTCCTGCTTGGCAAAGGGGATCGTACCAACTTAAGGACAAATCCAAGAGCTCCCACTGCCCCAAAATGGGATGGGGTTGAGCAGGAAGGGGGCAAAAAGATGGGACTGTATGCCTTGGCTTTGCCTCTGAAAGGCTCAAGATGAAAAAAATGCAGGAGAATAGGAAAAGGAGAGCATTACTGCTCTCATCAAGCTGCTGTTCCTTCTTATCTGCTGCAGTGATAGATGTTACGAGAGAAAGGGCTAACTAGGCAGTAAGAAACTATTTGACTTCTTTAGCGGAGATTCCTTGCCTTACCCATTTCATTTTGATCTCTCTCATTTTACGTGGATTTCCTATGGGAACGTCTGTACCTACTTTGTTCTGGCAAAGGACAATAAAGGAAGGGCAGGGTGCAATGCAAAGACCCATCTTTTGCTCCCAACTGGTCAAGCTGCTCCAGCTTGTCTGACTGCCTGTATCTATCCAGCTCCCAAGCCTGTCTTTGTGCCATGAAATTGGAAGGTGGTTGTTCCATCTTCCTCTGACCACAGCTCTGTGTGCAGAAAACTGGCTCTGCCTCTCTGACAAAGCCCCTGGGGCAGCACTGCTGGAGATAGGATGAAGGTGTGGGCAATTTGGTTGGAGGCGGTGAGATTAAGGAGGCAAACACTGGAGTTCAGTAGGATGAGCCTATCAAATGTGTATTTATAATCCGTGGTTAAAAGGTTGGCACTGGAAATTTGTGTTGTTAGATCTTAAGTTTAACCCTCAGGAATTTTATTTCAGTCTGCCTGCAGACTCAGGAAAACACCACCAAAGATTCCAAAGTTAAAGAGCTTAAACACATAAGCACCCTGAGCATTTAAGCACCTATCTGGAGATTTGAGCTGAACCCTGAAAGGTGATGGAGCAGAAGTAGCCCTTTGTTTCCATCCTGGAATCTCTGAGCATCCTACAGGGAAGGGTACCATTGTTACCTCATTTTTACAGATAGGAATGCTCTGGTACAAAGGAGTCCAGTGCCTTGCCTAAGGTCATATAGCAAGGCAGCAGCAGTGTCATGAAGCACGTTGGGTTTCTTCACCCTGGTGACTTCAGTCACCAAACCTGACTGTCTAGAAGTGCTCTGCCTCCTTGCTCTCTTCCTCTCCCTTTAATTATTCAATTAGAAAGGCGGATGCAGAAGGTTCTGCATTAGTTCCACAAATACAGACAGTGATAAAATGGAAGTGCAAGATTAGCAATATATTCTGTCTCTGATGGGGTGATGGAAGGCAGTGGCATGCAGGCTTCTTCCAGCATCTCCTTCGAGGTGTATTCATCTCCTCCTTCAGCTGATGGCACCCACATGCTTGCAGGCCTCTCTAGTGGGATGTGCTGAGGTGGTGTCATCACAAAGTCAAATGGAAGAGCAGGGTAGCTGCTTGTCTCTGCACTCAGCCCGTTCTGTAATACAGAGGCTATTTGTATAGTACTGGATCATTGCACAGCTGTCAGCAGCTTCTGCATCTGAAGTGCAGATTTCCATGGCAGTGCCATCCAGAACATCGCTGCATGGCACGTATTCTTTTGATTTGTTTTATAAATTGCAAACATCTAGAGTGGATGGAACCCTTAGTAGCCACTTACAGACAGAGGTTTCTGAGCTTAACTTTTTGCTGTATTGGAAAGTCCAAGCTCAGGTTTATTTTTTCAGAAAGTCAGAAAAGTGAGAAATCATCTGTATTCTGGCATGTCACATGAAGTTCGTTTTCATTCTTCCTTTACTTTGAGATGTGCAAGTAAATTCCCATGACTTCTGCAATAAAACCAACACCCCCTATTATAGGGCTGCACAGTGAGGTGTCTGTTTTGTTGTTGTTTGTGGGAGGTAGTTGAGTTGCCAGAATGAAATTGCAGCCCTGATATTTTCAATTAATAAAATGATGCCAGAACTGAATAGTTGCAATCTAAAATAAAGAGATAAACATTTATTTCCTGCTTCCAAATTTTATACAGTAGGAAAGAGGAGGAGGTCTTAGAAAACTGTGTTTGAGACACAGAACTCACTTATTTTGAAAGCATTTAGGTGGAAAAAAAGAGTAAGCATTTGGATTCTGGGTACTTTTTTCTTTTTCCACATAGAAGTTGCTTTTACTTTTTAGATGACTCTCAGGACAATTTACTTGTTTTTCCTGAGGTTACAGTTCAAAAGAATACAGCCTAAGTGTGATGAGTAAAGGCAGGCTGCAACTGGTAATCTATTGAGCCATCACTGTCTGGTGAAGTTACTCTTTGTTGTGATCCTGAGCAGCAACACTGCTTTCCTGGCTTCTCTTCCTGTGTTCTTGTTAATCCTATTTCGTGAGGTTTAGCTGCTGGTCACTTATATTTGTTGTTTCCTAATGTTTCTGTCTCAATAAATAAGAACATAATTTGCCCGTTAGTAAAATCTGTAGCAGCTTGCTCATCTTTACAGCTGTGTAAGTAGTGAAAAGGACTACCTGAGCTTACAGACCACTCTCTCATGGATGCTTTCTTCTTTTGTTCCTCATTTTTCCTGAAAGCATTAAGCTGAATAACCAAATCTTATTGTGAATAACCAAATCAGCATGCGTGGAATGAAGGGTTTGAACAACTCCCTCTATTAGCAAGAATATTCAGATTTCAGTCAAAACAGCTTGTAGCCTTGGACTCTTTTGAAAAGAGAAGCTCGTCAAAGTTGCAGATGCAGCTGAACAACTTTAGATGTGACAGAAATCTGTTGGGTTTTGTTCAGGTTTGGTACTGAAGCCACTGATGGAACTGGTGTTTTTGGTAAAGATGACTTTTACAAGGAGTAGTGATCTCCCAGTCTGATTCTGTAGGCTATAAGCTCTATGAACTCTCGGTCGGCTTCTTTCAGTTTCTTTCATCATGTGTGTACTTTCTTGCTTCTCACAGCCCTGTATGCAACCAGTACAAGACACAAACACAACACACGGTAGTTCTTTGCTTCACATTGCTAGCAGTACGTGCCTGTGTGATCCCTTTGGGGAGGCTGTGGTGCAGCCTGTTTGAATAATGGCTGCTGATGCTGTTACATTGCTTTGACAGGTTTATCCAACGTTTTGTTTTATGCACACACACCCAAACTACAAAAGGGTATGTTGGGAGAAACTGTCTTCCAGTGAAATAGGTGGGGGCTGCACAGGTAAGTCCCTCTGCAGTGCTTTGAAAAATGCAGGTATGTGTATAGGCTACCATTAAAGAAAATTAGAATGACGTATGTTATATTACAGTACAGCCTGGAAGTCTCGATGTGCTAGATGTAATGTAAATGCATGGGAAGAGACCATCCCTGCCTTGAAGGCTTAACCGGTGTCACACTGCAGATTAGGGGCAAGCAAGGATCAGAACCAGGAAAATACTGATTTCCAGCTTCTAATCTTTGAACCAAATCTTTACCAACTAGCTTTTACTTCTTTGTTACGTGCCTGTGACTCTTAGGATGCAATGCAATCCCTTTCCCTTTAAGCACTGAAGATTTTATTTTCTTCCTGACTGCTATTTAGCATAAATGAAGAACAAAAATAATTGATGAGAGCAGATTTTTTTTTCTCTTACAATGTGCATAACAGATGTATCTGAAGTTTGATTCTAAGTAGCTCAGTGAAATTGCACCAGTGTACTTTGGGGGAACACATGAGAAAGATCTGACTCAAATAACGCTTACACCTTTCCTTCTCCAAAAATGTTAAATGTATTTGAATACAGCTTTGTACTACTTTAATAACTTAGTTGTACCTTGAATACTTAGTCTTCATTGGTATTCATTGAATACTTAGCCTTCATATGAATCAAATGTTAGGTGTAGTGATATTCCTCAACATGCAAACAGGACAATTTTAATTATTTAGTGCATATATCCGATTTTTTTTTCTGTCAGTCAGTTCTCTCATCCCTTGAGAAAATGCCTCAGTCTTTCACAGTAATTGTTTTTTCAGTTTGACCAATGTGTACTTGGTCATTCATTATATTTAGCTTTATTAATCTTTTATAATCTTATTCGTTGTCTTAGCGTTATTAGGAAGGCTTTTAGATACTTCAGGGTGAAACTATTGCTGATCATTTTTAATTTGTTTTCTAACTTGTGAATATCCATTCAAATATGCCTTCTTTCTGAATGTGTAAGCACTGTGGCCTCCGTAACATAGATAACGTATTTCCTATATAGACACAAGAGGACTCTTTTTGCAAGCCAGGTTTATACACATGAAAGAGACCCGAACTTTCTGCCCTTAATGGGGTGATGGTGAGGGAAAGGGTCTGGAGCTATTTTTCTGTGCAGGACGGGTAGAGGAGCTGCTTTCTGGTGGGGTTAATGATAAAGCTGACAGATCTTGCTGGGAGTTGGCCCTGGAGCTCTGATACGTTGTTGAGGCATGGAGCAAACATCCCTCTGTGCTGGCTGTTCCTCTACACAACTGCACCAAGAAAGAGTCTCCAGATCAACCCTGGCATTGAATGTTGGCAAGCATATGTGAATCGCATGTGCTCACAGGTATACCGAATGCATGACATTTCTGTAGGGCAGTTCTTCCACGTACAAAGAGGGTTTGGATTTAATTACATATTATTTGAGCTGGAGAACAGTTAGGGACACGCGTTCCCATCTGTGACAGTGAAGTGCATGTTCTCATTCTACTGCACTACACATGCATTCACTTGGAAATCTGTAAGAACCAGGAGGGTTTTGTGCAAATACAGGCATTGTCTGTGTATTGTATCTGGAACTCTTTGAAGTTCAGATTCAGTGATGTCATTTTCTCCAGTGAAACATATTGCAAGGAGTTGATTGGAAGTATCAGAAACCACTCTGAAATGAGTGGTGATGAAGTCAGGATGTATTATCACGGGAGGACATTTTGGTAGATTAGTATGTGGGCATGGGGATGCTCCACATTGGAACGAACAGAGCTTCCAGTGTTTCCAGAGTTACCACAAATGTCTTTGATTTCAGGTCTGTCCTAAAAGTGTACTTAACAGATAATCTGTTTTTCCTGTTCTGTTTGTGGAGTCAGTGGTTAATTTCAGCTTTTATAGCATAGACCCATATTCAGATAGGGGTTTAACTATGCAGCTATGAATTCTATATGTGAGAAGTATAATTTATTTTTCAAATATAATGAAATTCTTACTGAGCTAAGACTGTGATGTTATTGCATTCTCCACCCTTGCTCTGTTTAGCTATGATCTCCCTAACCCTTTGCAGAATACATTTCCAAAGCCTTCCTTCTCAGCTTCTGCTTTTTACCTCAATGCATTTTTATCCTTGATCCATTTTAAACCATTTTTCTGTTCTATTCTTTGTAGATTATAATAATACTAGCCTAGCTCAAACCATGCCTTTGTGAGAAGTTCAAGTAAATAAATTAAGTTCACAGATGAATAAACAAGTGGGTTTTACAAATCATTTCTACAAAATATAATGAAAAAAGACATAAAGAGAATATGAAGCTGACTACAGTCTATGTACATTTGCATGGACTCTGATCCTATTCTGACCCTAATAGTGGCAGCTGGATGAGGTCCAGAGGTCTCTTTAGAAAGCATGATTATTTCAATGGTGCTGTTCTACTGCTTGAGCAAATATGTCCAGGATGGCTTCCATGATCAGAAAATTAAATGAAGGGAAATTTTAGTTCAGCTACTGGAGAAACTGAAGTGCCATATTGTCTTAGTTTCAGCTGGGACAGAATTGTTTTCTTTGGAGCAACTGGTATGATGCTGTGTTTTGGTTCTAGGAGAAAAACAGTGTTTATAACACTGATAGTTGCTGCTAAACTTTGGTGTATGGAGCTGAGGCCATTCGCAGCAAAGGGCCCAAGGATCTGGGAGGGAACAGAATTAGGACAGCTGACTTAAAGTGGCCAAAGGGAAATTCCATACCATGATATCAAGCAGGAGGAAAGTGGTGGGAATTCATCTTTTTTTCTCTTCCTCTGCTCAGTGCATCTGTCAGGGGGTTGTGAGGAATTCCTTGCACATCACTTGTTATATACATATGTATATGTCATAATGATTATCCTGTTCTTTTCCTCCATCTTAGTAAATAGTTTGATCTCAACCCACAAGTTCTACTTTGTTGTTGCTGTTTTCTTTTTTATTCTGTTCCCCATCCTACTGGGAAAGGGGGGAGTGAGCAAATGACTGTGTGCTGCTCAGTCTCCTGCTGGGTTAAACCACAACTCATTTTGGCACAAACAAGAGACTCAAAGGGTTGAGACAACAGCAGATCTGACTGTGTTAGCACAGGCTGTTGTGGTGCTGGACAATTTAATTTTTCCCCTATTTATGGAGCTCTTGGAGATTTTTCTCATGGAACTGCATTATGTACCACCTTGCTTGCTGCTTGTTTTCCCTGCTGTGTTGTTTGTCATCTCTGGGGATTGGATTAAGGTTTTTATTTTGCTATGCTGTGTGGCCTTGACTTACATTATGATAAAACTGGCAGCTGAGAAACTGCTAAATGGCTGCTGTAGTTTAACCCAGCAGGTGGCTCAGCACCATGACATACCAAACCAAAATATAGCATCGTGCCAGACGCTCTGAAGAGAACAATTCCATCCCAGCTGAAAACTAAGACAATAAAATGAGATGCAATTGTAGTTCGGCTGATGCAGAAACTGAAGTTACACAACGCAATGCGAGAAAGGAACCTGGGCTAAAGTAATGTGGAAAAGCTCTGGAATAGGGTTCATGCAGCATGGAAATAGGCCGCGTTCTTTTGTGAGGCATGACTTTCCTGAGAGTGCTAGTACGATGGTGGGACCTAAGGAAGCATTCAGGACAGCCCAGCACAGGCCTCAAAACGAATCGTGTAGGAAACAGTTGGATTGCTTAATGCTTGTTACATACATATAAAAAATGTTTTGCTTCATCCTTTTCTTTGACTTAGTGTGATAGCACATTCCTTAGCTAAGCCATGAAAATTAGTGATGATAGCAATGGAAAGATAACAGCAAAGGCAATGGGAGGAAAATAAGAAAAGAAAAATTCAGGTGAAGGTCAAGAAAGTTACTAGGATCTGGCAGCTTCTGGAAGTTTGTCTTAAAGGAAGTGGCAGCAACATTGATAAGAACAGGAATTGGCGCAGGATTGTAAAATACTTTGAGGGATCATGGCAGAAATAGGGACTGTATCTGAAGCCTGCCTCTCTCTAGTAGCAACCAGATTTTTTGGAAGGCCTAAATCCTCATGTACTTTTGCAGGTATTACATGCAACAAGTGAAAAGACTGATTATTCATGTGCCTGCGCTTCTGTATAATGCTGGGCTTTTCACACAAGAGATTTTTCAGGTTAGCTTACAAATTGACATCTACATAAAAAGTGAGATTGTATCTGCTTCATTTGCTCGTCACTCAGGAAAGAATGATATTCCATCCATCACCAGCTACTTGTGCTTCAGTGGGCTGCTTCATTGCAATTCTCTTGCTGAAAAGAGCCTCCCATCCTACCCTTTACTTCATAAACAATCCTCTGGGAGTCTCATGGGGCTTCTGGGGTGGGCGTAGGTTCTGCTGGAAGTTGATGACTCTGGATGCCTTGCATACACTTGTAATGTGTGCTTGTAAAGTCACTTGTCAAAAGTTGACAGTTTAGTGGGAAAAAGAAACATCATCAGGGCATGTTTCCAGTGTTTTCTGTCGATTGATCTTTAATGATTGAAGTCATCATTTTTAAATGACTTAATATTTACAAACTGTTGTAATGGAGCATAAATACCTCTAGTAAGGTCTTAGGATTTATGTAACAATTAGTTCACGTGATGGTAAGTAAAGCTCACTGGGGAAGGGGGGGAGTTATATGTAGAAAACAAATTAATCTGTTACATCTACTAGGAATATTCATCACAAATCAGATTTTGGTAGCTGTAAGTCTGTTAACATCTCAAAGCTGTGCTGACTTGCATTAACCTAAGATTTGGTCCAGTCGTCTTTTTGAAGCTGTTTTATGTACAGTTCCTTATTGTAATTCATGACAACTTTTGAATCCTATATACTTTGTTTTAACAAGGACACTTAACGTGATTTAATTTATCTTGAGAAAATGGGTTTTTTATTCTAGACTTTGTCAACTACTTGTTTTTAAATAGAGGACACCATAAACTGATTCTTTTTGAAATGAAGATATTCTTATCTATGGTTTTTAAATCCTACATTGTTATGACAAGTTATCTATTCTTTTCAGTCATTTACTCTTCCACTTCAACTCTGCTGTCCTTGTACCAGCATCAGTCATTGTTTCAGATATTTTTCCCTAACACAGACTTGAGGAAGAAAGGACAGACTTTGAGAATGTAGTTGTGGGATTTTTCTCCACATTCATCTCGTAGTTTGATCACTCTGAACACCATGAGGTCTGTTTTTCTGTGGGAACTTGCCAATATTCAATGTATTCATCACAGGCACAGCATCAGGTTTATCAAGTAGCTTACCTAGTCCATGCTTTGGGTTTCCAGGCTCTTCACAACCTTTTTGGCTCTGCTATGTGTGGTCTAGTACCACTGAACCACACTTAGTATGGACTTTGAAAGATACTACATAAAAATAACATAGCAAACGAATCAACTGAAAAAGGA
This sequence comes from Centrocercus urophasianus, assembly GCF_019232065.1. Classification (NCBI taxonomy): domain Eukaryota; kingdom Metazoa; phylum Chordata; class Aves; order Galliformes; family Phasianidae; genus Centrocercus; species Centrocercus urophasianus. The sequence goes on from NW_024884586.1 coordinate 1,058,064, forward strand.
AAAACTGTATCAAAAGTGGTTTAAAGTTATGGATTTTCAGTTCTTAAAAAAAAAGAAAAAAAAAACAACAATTGAGAGAGAGAAAAAGAACAGAAAAGAAAGCCTCACAAATTTGCTAGAAACCCTAACGCTACTAGAATGGAAACAGTGTCAGGAGTGAAAAATTCCTGGAGAATTTCCTTCTGAATGAGTGAATCTTGATCCAGAAAGATACTGGTTGCTGTCACTGGCTTTGAGGGGATCTGGAGATGGCACAGTTCTCCAATCTTGATAGCCTTGGAGAAGTTCAGGTCCCATTTTTCCCTCATGCTTACTCGTATTGCAGCCCAGGTCGTGGTATGAAGCCTCAAAGGAAGCTGAAATCCTGCATAAAAATGTTTGGTGATGAGGTTCTTAAAATACACCAGACTAAATCCTGAGAAGCAGAGCCTACCTGGAGCTCTGGTATAACACAGTGATTGATAGAAATGTGTGATAGGGATGTCTACACACTGTCTATAATGACAGTTGTATGCAAGTTACTGGCTTTTATGCAAGTGCATTTCTATGAAGATTTTTAAACTAAGGATTGGAATATTTGACTGCAGAATTTGTTGAGTGATTTCCCCAAACTTTCTGTTATATGCATTCTTCTTCATTTGTAAAGCTAACTGTGGTTTCCAAATGGTGTGTTGAAGACTTTACAAGTAGATGGAGTGGTAGAAAAGTCACACTTGTGATAGGTGCTATCAGAGTGGTTACTGTATAGGTACATGGAGATGTTAGAGCTGGGAATAGCTAAATCTATGGTGAGGAAAGAGAACAATTACAATTCTGCTTTACAAAGGGAGAACAAAGATGCAGAAATGGACCAGGAGATTATTAAAATGCATTGACTGTGGACTCTTGAGACTCACTTGTGCCTTTGGAAGCTGGCCATCAAATGATGGACTTGTCTGAGTTGGGAGATGTTGAGCTGGCAGTCCCAGACCAGGGCACAGCAGTTTAGCTTTGTGTCCTGAAGCCCAGCATCTGCTGCTTCCCTCACTGCTCCTCTGCTGGCTGTGACAAGCTGCTGGGGACCAACAGAAGCCAAGACAGCGACTCCTGCAACTGTTCTTATGGGGCGCATTATCAGTTGGTGCCTATTTCCATGGCACTGTAGCATCTTGCCACAGTTGATGCACTGCAGTTGTCCAAAAGGCAGCCGGGTGTGGCTGGCTGTGTTGGAACCCTGAGTTTGTTTGATGAGCAGAGAGGGTGGTGTGAGCAGGGTGAATGTAGATGTGTAATGGAACTGCCTCGAATTGTCAGTAGCATTTCTTGGCGTCTGCCTCGCTTTTCCTTTTCAGTCACTACAGTAGAAAATTCTTTTGAAGGGAGATAATTTTACAAAGTGCTGAGTTCAATGTTCCAGAGCCTTTGGCATTCAGCAAGAGACTTGAAGGCTTTTAATCTATCTTCTGTGTTCTTATATTAAAGGAAATGTTTTCAAAGTGATTTGAGCAGGTTACTTGTGTGAAACCTGTTAACAAATAATAGGATATATGAGTGTAACAGTTATTTATCTTTCAAAGTTTGCCTTGGGAGCAGAAAAGATTTCTCATTGATAGAAATACTTTTTTTTTTTTCCCCTTAAAAAAAAAAAAAAAAAAAAAAAAAGAAGAAGAAAAAAGAAGAGAAAGGCTCTTGTATGTAATTTTTCATTCCTGTCTGTCTTCTGCTGGCTTTAATCATGCAAACCTCCTACCCAGGTCAAGGGGAGTTGTGGCTGATTTACAGAGTACAGGAAGTGGAAAGTTGATGTAGGTTTAGTGACTGCCTCTGTAGGACTGAGAGACACAGTGGGGACAAGAAGTGAATTTCAAACCCAGGAACCTCCTCAATCATTTCTGCTTCGCCAAAGTTTGCATACTTCAGAGAGAGTAAGAGAAAAAAACTTGTAGCTGTGTGTTTGATGAATGCTCCCATTTCTTATTGGTTTGAACAGTGCTAAAAAGTCAAGCTAAGAAGTATGTCATAAGTATGGACATCCAATGCTGCTTCTTTTTTGTTGTAAAGAGGTGAGATTTCATTCACATTTTATGTCTTAGAAAAATAGACAAAATTGTAATTATGACAAAATTGTAAAACAACTTGCTATATAGTTTTAAAGATTCTAGCAGTAGAGCTTTGGTTCAAGGGTGGCTTATAAATTCTCATTCCTTTCCATAGAATCACAGAATGGCCTGGGTTGAAAAGGACCACAATGCTCATCTAGTTTCAACCCGCCTGCTGTGTGCAGGGTCACCAGACCAGGCTGCCCAGAGCCACATCCAGCCTGGCCTTGAGTGCCTCCAGGGATGGAGCATCTACAGCCTCCTTGGGCAACCTGTTCCAGTGCCTCACCATCCTCTGTGTGAAGAACTTTCTCCTCATATCTAACCTAAACCTCCCCTGTCTCAGTTTAAAACCATTCCCCCTTGTCCTATCCCCTCTTCCTTGCCTCATCCAAACAGATGTTGAAAGCCACAGTGGATAGAGCCTGTCTTGTTCCTGCCACATTGGCTAGTGGTAACGGGGTTTTCAAGCACACTAAAGTATGCCTTTCTTTAATTTAGACTTCTATCTCTGTTATGCTCCTTTCTCAGTGTCTTTTGCTGTAGGTATGAACACCCATTACATGTACCTTTTCTTCAAGTTTATCTCAGGTGTGAGGATAGCGTGGTTCTTGTGTGTGCTTTAAAAACAATATACTCACATTCCTCTGCTTTTAAATCAGAGAAGGCAAGTGGAAGGCATGCATGTCGTGCTTGGAGCAACCATATGGTAAGGCTTGAAATGGTTCTGGTAGAAGTTAGAAAAGTTTCTGAGGAAATGTGGTCTCATGCGGAGGTGAGCTTTACTCGGCAGAGTTGCCCAAGCCCAAAGGACATACCAGCCCATGTTCTGTAGTCAGGGTTCACAATGCACAGCCTGCAGAAAGCTTCAGCTACGCTCAGCAAGTAGTCTCATCTAGACAGAAGCTTCATGGACTTCTTTGCATCAGCAGCAGCAGGCCCGTTGTACGATGCTATCTAGCCATCTGGTGTGTTGTGGTGAAGTCTTTCACAAGAGCATTAGCCTCCTTGTCTGAATGAACAGCTGCAGACGAGCAGTACCGTCTTGTCCCGTGAGGCGGCAGCTCACGGCTCCCTGGTCTGCGGTGTCCCGGGCAGCACCAGGACCGGCAGTTCGAGGAGAGCTGCCGCCCGGGGCTGCCGCCGGTCTCTGGCGCCCTCTGGCGGCGTGCGGCGCTGTGCTCTCGGAGCTCCTCCCCTCTGATCCCTGTGGATCAGAGGTCTGTTATGGGGGATCGAATGAATAATCCCTTGATCTCGCTTGTGGAAGTACTAAAGAAGTGAATCCAGTTCATTTCTCATCTACAAAAAATTGCCTTGCATTTTGATATGAGGATGATACGTTTGGTTGTGGAATAGTTTGATGATAAGCTGATTATCATTTAGCAAAGTGTCACATTTAAATTAAAAACATCTCTTGAAAACAGTGAATTTCATATTTAAAATAAAGGATACAAATAAATGTTTTGACATGTTTCCTGGTTTTCTCTCCAGCATCTGTGGGCATTTTCTGTGCGTTGAAACTGAACTTTGCACTTCTTATAGCTCAAGATAGTTAAAGGAAGTGATTTTACTCTTCTAATCAGATCTCTGATTTCTGAAGATGTGATAATTTTACTCTATTAGCCATTAAAATCCTTCATGTCAGAAGCTGGTAAGAGCCAGCTTGCAGTCAACACTCCCTTTGGAAAGGAGGAATGTCTAAAAAGATGTATCAGATGGGCCAAGAGTGCAGAAAGTTAATTTCACTGGAAGATTTGGACTTAGTGGTCTCTGCATTAGCAGCCGCCCATTCTTTGATTTTCTTCTCACCATACCCAGCCTTAAACATTGAATGTAATAGCTTATTAATGCCAGAGATGGACTCTAGCTATGGTAGCAATCTGCAGCTGTAAGTTCAGAATGTGTAGGAGCGCTATTCATATTTTTCAGCCTCTTTGACATCTAGTATAGGGGCAGGTTTTCATTGTTTTATTTATTTTTATTTTTATTTTTTTTAATAGCTTCAAGATCTGTGGAGTTCTTTATAATGGCATTAAAAAGAACTTGTACAAGGGCTGCTCCAAAAGCGATGCCTCCTATTTTATCATACTGACCCACAACATCAGAATCAGATGTTAATAGTATGGCAATAGTAGAGGTTGGACCTTCCCACCAATGTCCCATTACATGTTGCTGCCATGTGACAGATGGCAGCAGAGGGGCAATCTGACAAAATGATGTCTGACGTGGAAGGGTGGAGGAAGAAAAGATGTGTCATTGAATTCCTCCGTGTTGAAAAAATGGCACCCATTGGTACTCATGGATGCTTGTTGAACATTTCTGGAGACCAAACAGTGAATGCGAGCGCAGAGAAAGTTGGACTGCATAGGCTGTAGTTTCAGTGAAAATAAATAGCAGGCATTACTTTCAGAGCAACCTACGTACAATTTCTCCCTGATAGTGTATGTGTGTTAGAGATAACAAATAACAAATGCTGCTAGGAGTGTTTAATGGAGAAATAGAAAAATCTTTCTGCTCCAGAGCAGGTGAGGTTTTCCAGCATTCCTTACTCCTTTTTCAAATCAAATGCAGCTTTCTAAATAGACCCATTTAGAGTCTTAGCTCAGAATTTGTCATGTAGCCAGCTCTGCACTGAATTATCAGCTGATTTGCTGTCTGCAGCCAGGGACTCGTACTCCAGTTTCCCTCCCAGATAGTTCCAAATCCTTAAATTTTTCTTTCATATTCATTCTCTGTGATTTCAATTAGTTGTTTAGGCACACAGACTTTCATCTGCCTCCAAATCCATGTGATTTTGTGGTAGTATATAACTTTTGTCAGTGGATTTGCAGTCAAAGAAAATTAGCTTCTTGACTTGCAGTCAAATAAAATAACATAAAATATGTTGTTGTGGAGAAACACAGAGAACTGAGCACGTTTTGTTGTAACTGTTTAGGCGTAGTCTCCAACTGGCCAGGGAGTGTTTGGTCCTTTAACTGGCCCTTGTGCTGTTTCGTTTTTCATGCTAGCAACATCATCATACTGGTATTTCTATTCGTTTTATTTAGTTTTTCTAAATGAAACAGGCTCCAGCAGTACCTGGGGCACTCCACTAGACTCTTCCAGCTCCTCTAACACTCTGCTGCTGATCATTGTCTTTCATTTATATAAAGTCAGCCAATTTTCCATCTAGTGACTGCTTATGTCTGAGGCAGTCTGAGCTGAATGCAACAGGGAGTGCTGTAGTAAAAACCTTAATAAAATCTGCAGTGCACAAACGTGTTGCACTCTGTATCCAGTAATTTTGCAACTCTATTACAAGTGAAGCTTCTACAACAAGATTTCTTCACAAATGTGCAGTGTTCATTGGTCAGAGCTGCTTTTATTTCTTTATTTATTTGTTTTCCCTAAATTACTTGTTTTCTTTGGGCCTGAATTTTTGTTGATTTTTACAGGTGTCTGAATGCAGCTATTATTGGTGCTAGACTTGCCTTATGGCTCTGTGGTGTATCCTGGAGTGTGGGTAATTTCTTTAGTTGAGTATTCCAATGAGATTTAGAGTGGTGCTATTCAGGGTTGCAGGAGCTTTTAGGAACAGACATTTATGTGATATCAGAATTTCATCCTCTGTTGCACAGGTGTTCATTTCCTCTGTATTTCACAGTGTGCTTGGCCTGAAAAAGCTCTGTATTTGAGGCATAACTCCCATGCTGTTGTGCCCATGATCTTATCAGCACTTCTGGTTCACTGGATTTGTTGGTTATTCTGTTAGGTGTTCTTTCACAACTGTCTCACAAACGATCAGATGTAGGCAAAACAAGCACAATAGTCTGACACACAAACAGCAAAAGTCCCTACTGTTATTTCTTGATCCCCACAGCCTGTGAGCATAAATTATTTAATGGTGTTTAAGCTCACATACTGCTTTTCATCTCAAAGTTTTGTATAAATATCAACTAATTTATTTATTTTACTGGTAAGAAATGTAATTTTTTCCTGTTCCCAACCCATTCTCCCCCACCCCCCTCCATCTGCACACACAAGCCAATCTCTAGACCTTTCATTAGAACTGGAGAAACAGAGTAGACAAAATATTTGCATCACAGGTTTACAGAACTGATCACCAAAAAATGCCACCCACCTTTTTTCTCAGTATTCAAGGCAAAATGGTTACAAGACTGAGCACAAGTTGTGCTATCTCAGTGTCGCTAGAGAGAAGACTAATAAGCACAGCCCTCGAGGGCAGAACCTCTCCTTTAATGACAGAGAAGCAGAAGTTTCAGCATGTTTTAGAAGTTACAGGTACCATTAAGAAGTAACAGGAGAACTAACCAAAGGTACGGCCTCCACGTGCTTGCCTGCTGTGTTTGGTCTCAGGATGGTGCTTGTTCCTGGGCTCTCACCAAACATAGACATCATGCTGGTAAGAACAGCAGTGTACAGAAAGTAGCAGGGTATTAAGAATTAAGTAGCAGGGTATAATGCTATGCAGTGTATATCTACATACTTTTATCATGCAACATATATTTGATCACACTGAGTAAATTATACACTGGAAAGTACAATTAAATTAAGCTTTATTTTACATGAAAAGTCTTAATGCAGTGAAATGTTAATTTGAGAATTAAATTCTGCCTACTTGTAGGCAACTATAATTCCATGCAAGGGAATGGCTCACCTTCTGCTAAGGAACCTGCAGTTTTGTCAGAGTTGATGCCACTACATCTCATCATAGAACTCCCTTTACTGTTTACTTTTTGTTTGTTTTGTTTGGAAGTCGGTATGTTACATACACAACTTCTCCTTTCTTCAAAAAAGACTTTTTTCCATGAAAGAGAATATTCTCTCCTAGAAAAAAATATTTCATATGCAGGTGCTCTGACAAGGCCTTATCAGAGCTTTTTTTCTGTCTCTTGCTCTCTCTGCACTCTATAAGATGCCATCACCAGTAAGGTGTCACAACTAGGGATGTCTGTGATGCGTCTGCTTCCTTGCACTGTGGGTGGGAGGCTTGTGCACTGTGGGCAATGTCACCTGGGCAGTGCAGATTAGGGAAGTGGATAGGAGTACGTTGCTGTAAGATGGGACAAATATTCCTAATTGCAATGTTTCAGGATATGTTTTTTTTCCCCACCAAACCAAAAGATCTAACTTTTTCATGGTGCCAACGTTCACCTTAAATAAAATATTCTTCAACTAGCTCTATATAAAAACCCTTTTAAAATTAAAATTGAAATTAAAAAATTAAAACTAAAAAACCTGATTTTCATGCCTGGTAATGCAGTGATATTTTTGCATGACCCTTCCTACATATGAAGAACCATTTGGGACTTTGAAATGCAAACAGCCAGCTGCCATACTATGGCTATCACCTGAGTGAGGCCAGAGGTGTAACTCAGCGTCAAGACTGAAATAAATAGTATAGCCTCCCTCCTCACCTGCCCTGCAGCGTCCATATGTTTGACAGTAGGGGATTTTTTGTCATCTAAACAGCAGGACAGCAGTGATTGGTGTTTAACCAGTCTTCCCATACTTAGTAGTTCTGTAACATCCAGAGCGGGGCTGGGGCCAAGAGCCTTGTAGAAGGGAGGTGGGAATTTCATCCGTCCCTTCAGCAGTTTCTCAAGAGAAAGGTGATCCTTTCCCCCTTCATTCAAAGCTATTCATTCAGTGAAAGACATGAAAGAGCCTGTGCAGATTTTGGCTGCTAGGACTGTTCAGAAATAAGTTGGCTCGCAGAAGCTGGCTGTTACTAAGCCTGCTCTTTGTTGCTGAGCTCTTTCTTGTAATTGCCTTCATGACAATTACAGGGGCCCTGAATCAGGTGGCATCCTTGACCTTCATCCAAGCAGCTTCTGCTCTGCTCTCTCTCTACTGTCCTCACAGCCACCCAGCTTCACGCCAGCTCCTTTTTTCCACCAGCATTGACTGCGAAGCTGATAGACTTGCCAGGTAATCTGAATGCATCACAGTTTTTCCCTCTTCTTCTTGAAATATAAACACTGTGATAGAGACCTGATCTTTACGGTAGTCTTCAGTGGTGCCACAGTCCAAGTGAGAAATCAAACCAGCGGAATCAATCCAGTTGGGCAGTCCTGAATAAATCAGAAAAGAGATTAGCTAGCCGGAAAATTGCATGAGGATAAAGGAGGGATTAAAGAGACACTCACTCAGAAGTGAATATTGAGGGTTTTTTGTTTTTTTCCTGGTAGAGGTACCAGGAGGTGAGTATTTCAAGAAATTAATGGTTTGTTTTTTTTGTTTGGGTTTGGCATGGTTTGGATTTTATTTTTTTAATTATTATTATTATTTTTTAAGCAAAAAAACAGTAATGGCAACTGAAAAGTTGGAGACTTGCTTTGTGTACATCTGAAAAACATAGTGTGATTAGGAAAGGATAATTCTAAACCAGAATGAAAAAGGCCGTGTTCATACATTAGGTGAGAATGGGCAATTCTAACTGTAGAGTACACTTCCCATGAAAATAGAAGAAAAATATGTCCTGTTTGACATTTCAGGTCAGATTTAGGATTTCTCATTATAGTAAGAGAATGCAAATTATACAAGATGTCTGGCAAACTATACAGCGGATCATACTCTCCTAATAAACTGAACATCCAGTGTGTGGAAATGTATTTGTCATACTCACTACTTCATGCTATCACTTATCATCACCAGCACGGAAAAAAATAGCTCTGCATCACACACATTAAGCAAGAACTCCTGACATGTTCTTTACTTTAAATTCCAGGAACAGAGTAGTGACTATCTAATAAATTCTTTCAACGCTCCCACTTGACAAACGGGAATTGATTCCATTTAGGAAACAAAGACAGTGATGTAAACAGGCAGGCTACAGCATGTCAGAGGATGGCATCCCCTGACAACCTGCAGCATTTCAGGGTTAGAAACTCTTCTAACCCTTCTCTTTGTGTGCTGCCCAGTCAGTTTACAGATGGGCCAAGGTACTTGGTCATGGGGATCAAATGTAAGGAATTATCTGTAGCTACACATACACATCAAATTGAGATGTTTAAAGGTGTTGCTGGAAAGATCTGAGTGGGCAGCAGTGGGAGCAGCCCCAGAATTGTGCAGCACTGAACACAGTGTTGCACAGAGCTTTGATGGTATCTTGGTAGGCTTTCTGATTGATTCCTGTGTGCATAAACTGTGGGAGGACAGAGAGACCTCAGGCATCCGGAGAGATCAGTAAAGTAAATTCTTAGCTTCTTTTTTTTTTTCCTGTTAACTTTACAAGTGTCTGTACGTGGGTGTTGGGAACTTTTCATGACTTCTTAACTCCTCTGCATACGTTCGGTCAGCTCAGGGAGCTCCCTGTCTTTCAGCACAGGAAAAAAAAAGGTGGAGAACTTTTTGTCCAAAAGAAAACCAAAACCAAAAATCAACCAACTAATCTTGGAATGGTGCCTTCATCAAGTCCTGGAGTAACGAAGGGGCTCGGTTGAGTTCCCCTCCCTGGTACATCCAAGGCTTTGCACAGCCTCCACTGCATCAAAAATATTGCTGGAGGCGGCAGGGAGAACTCTCAGTTCCAGCATTTGGACTGAAGAGCCTCCAAAGAGACTTCAGAGGATGACAGCTAATAAGCCAAACTTTGAATCTAAATGCAGACATTTACCGCACAGCTCCTGCTGACTGCAGACTCTGGAATTTGGCTTTGCTGCTTTGGGCTCCCCAGGATTTCAGCAGATGTAGTGCATGGATTTAATGTTTAAAAGGGAACTCTGCTGTGACTTCCACAGCTTGTTTCACCGCTCTAGAAATCAAGCAGTAACATAAAAACAATACCAGCAATTTTCTGTTATAAACAACATCCAATATTTACAGAATTGGGATTAAAATAAAAAGTCTTCAAGACTTTTGGCATTCCCCTATCCTCCATCTGGGGATCATTTCTTTTTCCATACTCTCCCCCTTTTTGTCTATTTCTGAATTTTTCTGTGTTTTCCTTATAACGTGGAAATGTCTTCCATTTGCATTTTTTTTTTATTTTTTTTTTAACCAGACACCTTAACTGAGCTTGTGTTGTTTGAACCCTGTCAATTTGGAGCTAATAAAAAAGGCTTACCTCACTTACATGGCAGTACAGTGGTTGTGCACTGGGCGCTCTGTAGTGATCACTGCATTGTACAGTAACTATATGCAACAAGACACAGAGCCCAGAAGATCATTCCTGTGTTAACATCTATCTTTTTGTTTATACATTCCTGGGACGTGATTCTTTACCAGGTATTCTCAGTTTACATTTGGTATGGATAGAGATCATCATGCTTTTGGAAACGCTTCCAGATACTTAAAAGTGCAAGGGTTTTCTAAATCTTTTACCAGTTCATTTCGGAAGGAATTTTCAGGAAAAAAAAAATAATCAAGGTTCCTTTACCTTTGCCACTGGATATTGGCATGGTTGCATCTCCGAAGGAAAACAGTAGGGCCAGAAAAGAAAGGAAGATTCGGGTATGTACTACCATCTCCATTGAGCGTGACTGAATTACATGGTTTTTAGCTTGCAAACCAGCTAAAGAATGGGGATAAGATTAAAAAAAAATAAGTAAAATATCACACGTGGAGTAGAGAATTTAAGTAGTAAACATCTGCTGTTTCTTACAATTTGAGAAATACCTGTGGCAAGTATGAAAGAAAAGATACTGTTTCATACACAAAGTAGTTACACTGTTGGCATAAGTGCCATAGGATGTTGTTGATGCCAAAAAATTACTGGGATTCAGGTTAGTCCCTGTCATGGAAGCAAGCTCCTTTAAAAGCTACAGAGCACAGACACTGCTATCTCTGGTTCAGGAAACTGCTAGCCTGTGCATTTCTGAAAGCTGAAAGAGTCTGCCAATGACAGAATATTGTATATTTCTAGCATTCTTGTGTTCTTCCACCTCCCATTCACCATCGTTGAGGCAGGATACTGAGCTGCACCATGCTGTGAAGGCCAGCAGTTCTTATGTTCCTAGTCTGAAAATGAATTTCCACCAACTTCTTTTCTCTTTGTTTCCCACAGTTTTATCACTCTTCTGTTTGTTCATCTTTGCATCTGTGTTTTTTGTCACCTTTACCACCTCTGCTATCTCCTATCTTTTTCTGTCTTCTATTGAGATTATGTGCCCCCAAGAGATCTCATACCTAGAAGCCTAAAAAAGACTTAGAAAAGAGATTAGCAGTTTGACACCAGTTTACATTTTCTGGAGTTTCTAGTGATTTTGGAGCCTGAAAACAATGTGCTTTAAAAAGCCTTGTTGGAGCATTTACTCCTTGGGGAAACAAATAAATTTAAAAAAAAAAAAAAAAAGAGATTGTTTAGAGTCTTAATTGAACTATGTGTGTATTTGTTGCTACTGTTTACTTGTTACATGTACAATGCTTTATCATATTTATGCCTATAGCTGAGGGGTGATTTTTAAGAAGTGAGGTGTTGTGACTGCAAAATTGGGCACAGTGGGGATCATGAAAAATGCCAGATGGAACAAAATTATTCTGATTTTTGATCCACAAAGAGCCTAACTTAGTCATGCTGAGCATCCAGCAGCTCCCATTGAAATCTGGCCCCAGGCCAGTCTTGCTAGAAGTGTTTTGTTTAGTTCACTGGATTGACACAAGTGCTCAACCTGCCTTGTTCCACAGCTGAGCTTTAAGAATATGGAAAGAGATGATAGTATCAGTAAAATGTAGAGATGCAGAGAAGCCCCTGGGAAAGACAAGAGATTGATTCCCTACTATTCCTTTCTTTTCTTGTGTGTTCTCTTATGTGTTTTTCATCCTGGTGCTGAGTCTCTTTTCTGTGTACAACTGCTCTACTCTCAGCTCTATTTTGATTTAGTAGGACCTAGTGGGAAACATACATGATTTGGAAATACAAATTTGGGTGTCAGGTGCCAGTTTAAACTCTTACTTGCTAAAACATTTGGCTGTTTTGTAGAATATCCTTATGTCGGATTATATGGGAAAATCCTTGTAATCACACTTGATGATTATACACTGGAAGACATGGCTACAGGCAGCTAAGCAGCTGCTGAAAACAAACACAGGGTCCACTCCTAAGTTCATTCTAAAGATTGCTTAGTCTTCTGTCTTGCTTTAGGTATTTTTCAGCCAGCAGCTCACTTTCAGTTTCTGGAGCACATCAAAGCTCCAAATAAAAACACATCTGAAATTGAAATAGAAATTCAATTCAATTGAAATTCAGACCCAAATGTGAGATTATTTGGATGCTGATACCCATGTCTAAATTTAGCCCTCTCTTGTGAACAGTCAGGCTGTGGTGAGAATTAAAGTCCAAACCTGATGGTTTTGTTGGACTCTGTATTAAAATAGGAAAAAAAAAAAAATAAAAAAAAATTGCTATTATGTTTAGGGATAAAAAAGCATTCATGCTTTCTGGAAGGTGGCATATTGCTCCTTGTGCATGAAGATAAACTTTTTAGGGGACAGGAGGATCCCTTCAGAAAGTTCACAGGATGAATAAAAAGAATGAGTCTGGAATAATAAAGGAGGAGGAAATAAAGACTATAGGAAGGGATCTGAAAACACAACTTGCTGCTTCTTCTGGATATGACCTTTTTTTCCTATTTCATGGACACTCTCCAAAGAGTTGACTGGTTCAGCTCCTTGCTGAACAGCAGTGTCATAAGCTCATGTGCAAACAGGGAGGGACATAAGCCCACGGTTCATTTTAAGCACATTGTGAACAGTGTGGCTGGTTTGAAAGCTGACTCTATAACATAAGCTAGTTTGAATTTTGCCATTTATATCATAAGACCCTTATCTGGAATGAAACCTCAGTCCCCTGGAAATCTCACAAAAACACTGAAATGCTGGATTACTTTTTCATAACACGAGATTGTGCCTTTCCATATTTACCCTACGTACAGATGCGTTGTTTAAAATTTTGGCTACGCCTTTCAGTCACAGTGCATGTAGGTTTGGGATATATTAGTCTTCTCTTTTGTGTTGTGTAGAATGATGGCCACTGGGATAAAATTGAAATGGTATGAGCACTAGGAGCATTGCAGGTGTTTTCCCATGCAGAGCTCATGTGTGGGAGAGGCCAAGATGTTAATAAAGACCATGGATAGTTGTTATTGTCAAAGATGAGCAATTAAACAGCTTGGACTGCCCAGTGTGTCAGCCCCATACACGCATAGTATTTTGAGGTCCAAGAAACTGAATTGCAGCTCTACATGTATCCACAAATGTCAGTTACATACATCCTGCCGTATGGCAGAGCTGCATGGTAGCACACGCTGTGAAGATTTACAACTGCCCCGCATGCCCAGGTGTGCATTTTCTGTGTGCTGGAGATGAGGTGGTCATGGCAGGAGAAGGCTGGCCACTGGGGCCAGCAGATGGGCTTGTCCTCAGAGCAAATCAAGCAATGAGGCCAGGTGGCTGAGGATTCCCAGCTGGCCACTTGCGACTAGGGATGGCCATGCTGGAAGAGCCAAACTTGAAGGTTTATCCCTAAGTTTTTGGAGGCTCATGTGCAGCTCCACAAGAGACAAAAGGAAAGACAAATGGGGATTAGCATGATAGCAGGCTGATATTTTACCAGGCTGTTCACTTTTCTTTTCAGTGTCACATAACATCATGAGCAGTTTCTGCAGATGGTCGGGCTTCCTTCCAGCTGGCCTTTGAGGGCAGATTATTAGAAGAATGGGATCTTCAGGCAAGCAGTTGCAATATAGGAAGCCTATGTTGGAATTTCCCAAATGTTCGTTTTCAGTTTTTAACTGCTGAACTTGGATAGACTGTTTTGAGTTTCCTTGTACCAATTCGCATCTTGGTGGCCAAATTCAGCTTGAGCTCTAAACCAGTGGTTACCTCAAGATAACAGTTTGCCTTACTCTTTTGTCAGTCCTCTGCTGTCTGTGCCTGGAAAAGGTAGTTCGTGCAGTTGTTGTCACAACATTGTTAGCAAGCTTTCTCTGCAGTGGGAGGCACTGAAAAGGTGTCTTTTGACCTAGCTTTAGTAAGTACCTCTTCTGCTGAAATACCTATTAGAGGATCTCTATGTGACAGAATGATGTGTGGTTGCCTAAGCCAAGTTATATTACTGATAACTAGCAGCAGGTAGGAGATAATGTGCCTTCAGGACTATTCTTTGTATTACACCAGTTTTTATCTTGCTTTTCTAAGGCAAACAAGCTATTCATGCTACTGGGTAATTGTTCCTTTTGTGGAAGACATGATGCAGCCTTTTCAATAGGGGAACTGTGTTTTGGGCATTTGAAACAATGGCTCTGTTTTTGTTTTTCTTTGCCTGATTCTAAGCTAGCTGAAGGTTTCTATATATAATAGCTATTCATTCGTCCAGCCTCCAGGAGTGGCTGTTGAAATAGCCAGGCACAAATCTTGAAGAGAATAAACGAAGTAGGAAAAATGCACTCTCTGTATTGTATGTGTATAGGAGCCCTGAACTTTGTGAGCATTGTGAACTCTTCACAGAGTTGAGGAAATGTGCTATATTTCCTTTCTAATGCTGCTGGCAGTGTAGCTGTGCTGGTTGCATAAACACACTGTATTTTGACCATGGCACTGGGCTGATGCTTGCTCTGGCTCTCAGCACTGAGTGCCAAAGAGACACTCGTCAATAAACTGACTGCAGTCCAGGGGACAAAGGAGGCTGTCTGTGTCTGCTGCGTGGGGTTATTTGTCTCTGCAAATGGGAGCTCTAGGCAGGGCAGACAATTCCCTCAGTCTGATGATATGGCTCGGTGTTTAGTGCTGGCCTGAAAACCAGACTTGAAGGATCACGTGAGATGCAGTGGTCTCACAATAATAAATATTAAAAATGATGTTTTCCATTCTTTTGAACATAATGGATTGGAAACTCCAAAAGGTGAAAGAAAATTGCTTGCAAGTTTTCTTTTTCAAAATTGGATCACATGATTTTGGGGCTCACGACGTAGTTTCTGGCTGCTTGAAGTTGCCTTTATCCCTTTTCAGGGCAACCATGGTGAAGTCAGAGCCTGCCTTGGCAATGCCCACAGTGCTGAGCTCCCTTAGGACTGATGCATTACGGATCGAGCAGCACAATGTCACCTCGTGGTGCCTTCTGCTCACTAGCTCAACATATGACTTGCACTAACTCGATTGCACATCAGCTGTAGTTTACACTCGGCACAAGTGATGCTGCTGGGGCAGAAAGATCCTGGCATGCAGAGATGCCTCCTACCAGTCGACCTGGAGATGTGCCTCCTGCCTGGAGAGTGGTGAATGCTGGCACAGGCTGTCCAGAGAGGTTGTGGATGCCCCGTCCCTGGAAGTGTTCAATGCCAGATTGGATGGGGCCCTGGGCAGCCTGGTCTAGTAAGAAATGGGGAGGTTGGTGGCCCTGCATGTGGCAGGGGGGTTGGGGGTTCATGATCCTTGAGGTCCCTTCCAACCCTGGCCATTCTGTGATTCTGTGACCTGGCTGGTGGAGCACAGTCACACTTGCAGGGACTTGGTCAGCTCCCTCTCGTAGCAGTGTAATTTGTACTGGGTGCCAGGGAGGTGAGAGCTGAGGAAAGTGGCCGGCAGGTATGGTGTCTTGTGCAATAAGAAAGTGAGCACTTAGCAAAAGGTCTTCCAGCCACGCGGGGAGGGGAGTTAAAGAAGCTATTAGCTCGCCAGCGCATTCACGCATTTAAATCCTGAAGGATCCACTGCGATAATTTGATCTCCTGTGTAATATAAATTGTGGGATTTTCCCCGGCTCAGCCCATCTGACGAGGAGAAGCGCCCTCGCAGGGTAAAGATTTGTGGGGTTGGCAGTTCCGACGCAGCGCGGGTCCCCGGGCGCGCCCTGCCCTTGCGGCTGCGGACACTGGGTGGCGCTGCGGGGCCGCAGACGGACCGAGCGCACGGCTGTGCGCGTAGCTGGGGAAATGAGCGCCGGGGGAACGAGTGCGAAGGGCTGCAGAGAATTCGCATGGCCCGTTTGCTGGGGCCGGATTCTGCTCTCGGATATTCCAGAAAATTTAGTAATCGTCTGAGGACGAAAAATTATTATATTAGGAAAAATTTCTGTAACATGAAGGTGGTCAAGCACTGGGACGGACTTCCTAGAGAGGTGGTTGATGCCCCATGCCTGCCAGTGTTCAAGGAACGTTTGAATAACATCCTTAACAATGTGTTTAATTTTTTGTTTCTCTCTGCAGCCATCGGGTAATTATTTGATGGTCTTTGTAGGTCTCTTCCAACTGAACTATTCTGTTCTGTTCTAAAAGACGTGTTGTGTTCTGGGTGCTGGAAATAAGGCTGCAGAGGGAGCTAGTTCTCAAGGTAAAACTTCTCATATGCCCTTTCCCAGTCAGTTGATTACTAACTCTTCAGGTTATACTGCAAGCCACAGTCAGAACTACTGCAAATCCAGTTTTTCCCAAATGCTCCCTATTTCTACGGCTTTATTCAGGCCTAATTTGAGGGCTGAGGCTCTTTATCTGAAATTTCATCATAACAGAGAGGAAGTTCTGAGAGATGAGCCAACCAGCCAGAGATGTTGAATGAGCACTGCAAATGTGTGCATCAACATAGTACAGGTCCAGAGGGTCTGGTGCAGCCTGGATGTTTTGGACAGTTGCTGCACAGATGGTTGGTGCTTGCAGAGTAAATATGATGTAGTCAGAACTAATCAGACTTACCGCACATGTGCTCATATTTCTGCATGGATATACAGAAACTCAGGGAGCCACTGGGGGCCATGGTGACAGGCCAGTTTGAAGGTCTTCAAGCAGGCATAATTCAGCCCTCTGGAGATCTCCAAGTGGTCTCAGCACTCATGGTCGCTCTTTTCCCACTTTCTTCTGCAGCATGGTTGAAGCATGTTACCCTTGACTTGGGGTATGGCTACTCATACAGCCCCTATTCAAAGCAACATTTTCTTTCACTAGTTTTTAAAAAGCGAAAGAAATATAAAGCGAATAGAAGTGCACTCAGTTGGGCAGCTCTGAAAGTGCTCCCTTGTGAGAGGTGGCAGCAGCTGCCAGCTCCGTGTCTCAGTCTGGTTCTGCATCTCGGGGTCTGGTCAAGCAGAAATCTGGAGTGGACAGAATGCGTATCAACTTCCATCTCCTTGCAGGAGGTGGCGCTTAATTATCACCTGACTTTGATTGTTGGCCTCCTGTGTGTCTATATACAAAATATTTTAAGTCTGTGTAAATTCTGATTCTTCTTCACCACAAACAGACATTAAATTAGAAATGAGCAAAGACTGACAGTGCTGAAAATAGGGAGTAATACGCAAAGGCTTTGACCCTTATGTCTCATGAGTCTTCTGCAGCCAGCACAAAATGATCTGGTGTTGTAAGGTCAGTTCTTACCTCACCTTCTGCTCTGCAGCCAGCAGGCAATCCCAAAGCAGTGCACTAGGGTGAGTGTCATTGTCTTTATTTCTGAGGCATGTTGAGCTGAAGCAATTTGCCAGTGGTCATGCTGGTGGCAGAGAGGAGAGTAGGTCTCTGTATCTTAGCCCTCATCTGATACTGCAGTTATCAGGCTGTTCTCATCTCATGGCTTTGTGCAGGTGAACACACCTACAGCCCATATTGGGGTTGCAAAGTCTTCCTGTGAATTTTTTCTTGTAAGAGCAAGCTGATCAAACTGTGGCATTATCTAAGCATGTAGGAAACAAATGAGAAGGGCAGAAAGAACACGAAAGGGAATTCATCTCAGCTGCGCTTCAAAATGAAGCGTATTTCTCAGCATGCCCTCGGCTTTGGCTGGTCGGCAGTGTTTCAGTAGGAGCGTCTGCACTGCACAGCCAGAGGCACTCGGGCACCAGGAATTTGTGACGCGCGGAGGCTGGGGGTGTGCGCTGCTGGCACTCACACGGCTCCCCACCAAAAGGGAAACAATGTACCGGGTCTGCACCGCACACTGCACGGAAACAAAGCCTTTCAGCATCTGTGGCAGGAAAGTCACCAATTGCCATATGTCACTCTGCTGTGCATATGTTAAGTGGGCCCAACCAATCGCATTTGATCATTCTCTGTGTGACTTGTTGTCCCACACAATGAGTGCCCTGTTGTCACCAGCGCTAATGCTATGCAATCTGCTTTGCCGTAGTGCAGCAGGCAGCTCGCCTCTTGGTATCGTAGCACATTTTGCCACATAAGCGTGGCCCTGGTATTGCCGGCTGCTTTGCAATCTGTTGCTCTGCTGAGTGCAGTCCCTGCTGTCGCGGTTGCCGCAGCCTGTCGGGCCACAAAGGAGCAGGCGGGCTGCGGCAGGGACGCGCTCTGCTCAGCTGCTGTCTCTGAGCACATGGCCCTGTTCTGTGGCATGGGCTGCTCGGCTGGGAGCAATACTGGGACTGATCTGGTAACAAGCTTCACTGCTCTGTTGTCTGTAATTAATTGTTCCTATTCCTTTATGATTTGTATCTGTATTTGTTTCCTGCGTAACAACTGCAAGTCAGCCTGACTTGTGCAAACAGAATGAATGGGTTTATTTTTTATGTGACTTGAAGAATTTGTTATGCAAACAGCAGCTATAGGTAAGGCAGTGTATAAGGTAGTATTGCTAAGAGTAGTGACCCAATACTTCTCTAAGAAACAGAGCTCAAGTTGCAAGAGTTTCTTCAGAAATTTTTCATGTGCCATTATGTAATTCAAGATGGCGATATGTATAAGGCTTGAGTGCTTCAAACTTTACAGAAGCCAACCTTCAGCAGCACAGCCTTGCTGAGAACTGCAGGCAAGCTTCTGCTCAGAGTATCCCCAGAAAAATAAATACATGCTTCTGAAGCATTCCAGTACCATAAAGGTCACCTCCAGGATACATTTGATGATGCTAGATGACCAGTGAAGATGTGCCAAAGTACTGAACATCTTGTGCAGGCAGTGGCTGCTGAGTCAGGCATTCCACCAATCCCACTATAACAGTTCAAAGATTGAACGCCATAGCATAAGGTGCATATACATAGAAACTAAATCAGATCTGTGAGGGCAGTGTCAGTTTAGGTATGCCCTAGGAGAAGATACTTGATTCTTAGCCTGTAATTCCTTATTGTAGCTTTTCTCAGTGCAGAAAGTAGTGTCTTTTGACCTACAACTTGTGTAAAGCTGGAAAACAGCCCTGAACTAGCAGTATAATTTTACAACATTCACACATCTGTTTCTGCTGAGAGCTTTGAAGCCCAGTAACAATGGATATGATTAAAAAAAAAAAGAAAAAAGAGAGAATAAGAAAAAAAAAACCTGCCTCTAGAAATATGACTAATACCCAGACCTGTCTGCACTTGTTAACATGTGCCAGAATAACAATATTAACAGCTTGGCCAAACATCAGAAAATCTCTGCTTCTTCTGATGCTATTAGCTGAGTTATTCAGTAAAAGCAGGGCTGAAAAATTAGTGATGCCTCCATGGGCCTGAGGGTGGAGTGGCAGAGATATCTCACAGCCTTGACTAAGAGATGCCAATGAGCCTGGCCCCTTAAGCAAGCTACTGCATGCTGCCTTCGGTGACCCAGTCCCACTGGGCCTGAAAAGCTGCCTGTCTCTAAGCAAGGGTTCATCTGGATAATGTGTAACCAAGGGGCCCTTGCTGGATGATGCTTCAGAAAGAGGCAAAAATACCATTTTACTTGTAAGACTATGCTCAGGCTGCATGTGAGCCATTCAGTGTGAGCTACCAGCCACCTGTGAATGAGCAGCATGCCTGATCACTGCTTCTAAATGTCCCACTTCACCAGGAGGGGATTTTTGAACTGAGAGAAAGATAAATCCTGCTGTCAGCTCCTGCATTATAACTTGGACAGTTATATTTGGCGTATATCTTTGCTTGTGTGAAGACATGTCAGGTGAAGGAATTGGCCTTTGGAGTTGTGCCTTGCAGTTCTTTTAAAATGCTGCTTGCTACCTTCAGGTTACAGGCCTCATCATGTCTGCCTTCCAGTGAGGCTCGGCTCTCCTGCATGGCCAAGAGTCAGGCAGATCTGCTGTGCTTGTGCTCAGTCCTGTCTGTCCAAGTGTCAGCCCCTGAGCAAAAAGTGACGCAGCAGAAAGAGTCTGTGATAAAGCCAGAGGTGTTTTATTCTGCTGCTTCGCGTTTCCTGGAAATGCGTCTAGGAATAAAGGACGGTGCTTTAAAGTGCACTTGCCGTAGGCATATACTTCATTATGTTCTTCATGCAAGCACATATTGAAATTCAGTTCAAAGAGAGCAGGAAAACCATTTTGCAGTATCCAGAGATCAGATTATTTGGTAAGCAAAAACCCTTTTGAGTAATGACTTTTCTGTGGAGAGTCGGATGGTTTCTACACATTTCCAGGTTCCCTGGAACTGTGTAACTCAATTGAGGTGTCTTACTAAGCTTTTAAACCATCTCATGCCAAGGTACCACAGCACAGCAGTGTTTCTGCCTTGTATTCCTACAGTCCTGATCTTCAGCTGAGGGATACAAAAGTAGTCTGACTGACTACTGTTGAGGTCTATTTCCTCCACTCACCAACCATCAGCAGTAGTTGGGAGCAACGTTTGAAAGTAACTTGGTGCTTTGAATTTCTGCTTGTGCTACAGCATGGGTACACTGAGTTCTCTGGGAATGACAAGAACCTCCATTATTTTAGGGCATGGCACAGGCCAGCTGATGGAAAGCTTGGATCCAAGCCAAGAGAATACATGGCTTCTTGTACTGGCAGTGATGTGAAGGAATACAGACAAATAAGACCTTGACCTGAAGTAGAACCAACAATTAGACGTTTTTTGAAAGTGTGAACTTTGTTGTTTCAGCAGAACCCAAGATGCCAATATGTTATGTTAACTGGCATGTTTTCCATGCGTTAAGCAGGGATGAGGGCTAATGTTTGATTGATTTTAGCAATTGAAAGTAATAGGTATGTTTGCTGTTACGGGGGAGAGCTTTAGAAGAAAATGGAAAAGTTGATCTATTACATTTCCTTATTAAGAACACATGTAGACTATGGTGATGGATAAGAGGTATTCCCTAATATCAGACTGTTTTTGCACTGGACTGTAGAGAGAAATGGGAGGAGGATGAATAGGTATTTTTTTGCGGAAGCTGTTCAGGTGGGTCAAATCTTGAACAACTTTGGTGCCTCATTTATGCTGATGGGTACATTTCTGCATTATGTATACAGATAGTGCACTAGAGACCACAACAAAAGTATGAAACTAAATATCTCATCAAATCCTGCTCAACTTGTGCTGAGGGTTTCACTCAGTCTTGCGTTAACTAGTCAATAAAGATTTGACCCATCTCCAAAGGAGACTCGGAAGCAGTTGCTGCTATAGTTATTCATGAAGAGTTTGGTAGCTGTTCTTTCTGAACACGAGTCTAGAGAATGGAGGACAGACAGCCTTAAGATCCATGGCTGATCAAAGGAAGGTTGGTGGCTGGCAGGAATACTGGAAGAGAGGTGAGAATGTAATGTTGAAAAACTACAGCGACCCAATTTGCCTGCAAGACACCAGTGCCTTCAAATTGGTAGTTATTTTCTCTTGTGCTAATTAGTAGAGCCTACAGTGGAAGTGCATATTCTGTCAACTCAGTAAGTCAAGGAGGTAGACTATGCCTTTTAGGTATTCTTTTAGGATAAACCCTTCCTATTAGGCACAATGTATTATCTAGTGTCCGATCCTTCACTTGAGATACTAGAAAATTTCCTGTTTCCCAGCTGGGATCATAAGTGCATCCAGAAAGATGAAGAACGAAGGCATATTTCTTTTGAGGATATCCTAGCAAAGAGTGCTTACATGAACAGAGCACCCTGGACAGATGGATCATGATTTGTTTGTACTACCTATATGTCCTATATATCTCTATGTTTCTTATTTATCTTTATATATATTTATTAATTCAAAGACCATTTAAAATGATTCCCTCTATTTAAACATCCTCTAGATTCTATCTGCTTGTTTGTGCCTCCAGGAAAATCAATCAGTACGCTACACGTAGCGTACTGAGCACAACTGTAATAAGGGAGAAAGAAATAAAATAGACAGTGAAATATGATGTGCTCTCTCCAGAAGGGAAAGTAGAAGCCTGAAGCCAAAGTCCAAAGGTTACGTGCCGTGGTAATGGTCTTATCTAATCAGATTATACCTACTACTTGCAGGTAAACAGATTGAGACATGCTGCAGTCATGAAAGGACTGCAGGAAAGCCTGGTGAGACTCCCGGTCACCCCGTGCGCTGTGCGTTGCAGCACGAGAGCTCTTCAAGATCTAGCTGTTGTCTTGAGCTGTCTTTCTTTAGACATCTGCAAAGGTTCAGGCTGCTTCTGCAGAGGGTCTGAGGTGAAAATTTGGACCGTGCATGAGCCTCCTGCGCTTCTGGGGGAGGGGTTTTGTCAGACATCTAGATCACAAAGTGACTCTTCGTTGTAAGCACAAAGGCCAACTTCACTACCAGGTGGAGGTTTAAATCCGCTTATTGCTGAGATTGATCCAATCTTGAGATAAAAGAAAGTGGGAATGAATGTTTCTTTTTGAAACATACAGGGCTACATTTTGGTCAGACTTCCAGGGGTGTTTTTTTGTTCGCTTGCTGGCAGAGATGTTTCTGCTATTTTGCCTCCTTCTGCAGCCTCTCTGTACGCCTTGTATGCATTTCCTATACATGTCGGGCTGAACCATGGAACGGTATGTATTGTGCACTGCACTGAGGCTGTTTCTTAGGCCTCAGCAGAGCTGAGCGACACATAATCTGAGCCCGGAGTCACAGCTTTAGCTGCACTGTCAACAGCTGAACAGAATCTTTTTTTGTTTAACTGCTGTACAGGAACCTTAAATTTTTAGATTTTTCGCATGTTCTTGTTAGAAAAACTATCAACCCCCCCTCTCCTCCTTTGCTCTTCCCAGCCCCATTACAAAGGGTGATTACTTGCCTGTCATATTGGGACCACGAGGGTAACAATCTACATATCTACACTGTGCAGATTTCTCAGTTATACTGTAGAAGTGCCAGTGTCTGTTGATCTTCTTTGTAATTGTGACCACCTCTTATGCATAGCTACTTGTCTGTCCTGTCAACAGGCAGCCAGAAATGAGCTCCAGACAATGTGCTGTTTTTTTTCCGACATGAGCATGTGTTCGAAGACCTGTTAGTTTCACCACTTCCCTCGTCCCCCTGTTTTGCAGGCACAAGTACACCACACTGTCTCCTGTCACTGCAAGTTCTTCTAGCAAGGAAGAGCTGGTTGCTGGAGCTAGCAGCCCATTTCACAGTTTTCCACTGTGCTGCTCTACTTCCACGGCTTTCGTCTCCTTGCTCTCCCTGCCTCCCGTCTCCCTGCCTCTCAGTGAACCTGTTGGCAGCCCTGATCTTGAACTCTCCACACCCTTCTAGATCTGTCTTATCTGTAAATTCAAATTCTGCTGCATACGCAGGTTTCCATGCATCTTGTAGGCACACCTGAGAATAGCCTAGTTTTGCAGTAACTTGACTGCAGTCACCGTTTTCCAGCTACCTGAACATACAGAGCTCTGCGCCTGATTTGTTTGGTGGCTTTTGTCAGTATTTCAGGAACTGCCTGATGTTTGTGTCCCCTTCTGCCACTCATTGTCTCCCTACCAAATATAGACCATGTTAATGAGCACCCTGTATATTTGCCTCAGTTTGGTTCTCTGGGTTCATTTCTCTTTCACTGATACTTTTCCAGCTGCATTCACTTGATTAGTGCTGACTTTTGTCTGTGTCTTTTTAATGTGTCTGACCAGGGATAATGGAAAAAAACTTCTACGCAGTTCTCTGAAACAGCCTTTGCCCTATATCTCCTGCTTCATCCCCAGATGATGACTAATCTCCATACCTAATGCTTCCCTTCCACTAGTATCCAAGTATCTGCAAGCTGACTTTCTCCACTGTGCCTATATTATCCCCTTGATACTGCCATTTTCAGGTGTAGAGTGTTCTCTTCCCAACTCCTCCTAAACTGAGAAACCACAATGGCATAGTGCAGGACACAGACAAAGCCTGCCTGACCAACCGGAGCTGCCCTGTTTGTTTCCTGTCTGTGGGTCTTGAGCCCTTAGACCTCCTCTCTTGGAGTAGCCATTATCTTGGGACCACTTCCAGCACTGATGTTGATGTTATTCATGGGAAAACATTTGGTTTGTATGGAAAAAAAGCCAGGCTGATACCACAGTTGTGTACGTGCTAGTTCACTGCCCACATGCCTCTCTGTATTTTTGCTGATCAGGAGGCGTGTGCCAGTGAGCAGAACTGACTTGTCATCCTGTGCCTGCAGCTAGCAGGCCATCTCCCAGTGGCTGGGAGTCTGCTTGGTGCTGTGCCTGTGCAGCGCTACCTGCTCCTGTGCAGTTATCCAGAGCCCATCACTGGGGAGGGAGTCTCGGGGCACCTCCCAAACATTGCTCACCACCACCGCCCTCAAGGAGATCGTTGGCAGAGATAGGGGAATGCCTGCCCTGCTGCAACTGGTGCTGTGGCTGCCGTGTTATTGCTGGCGACTGTGGAGGTAGACTGCACTGCCAAGTCTTTTCATTGTGGTGTTCTGATGACAAAGCTTAGATTAAAACCTATTAAAAATACAATATAGTCAAAGTAAAACCAATGTAAATATTTTATGATTAAGTAATCAAATGCTCTGTGCTGTGGAACAGTGCAATGCATGCACAACATGGCTGACTGTAGTACTTCTTTGTCTGAGTTGGTCACATGTAGGTTCAGTTTAACACTAATGGTGAGGCCAAGCATGAAGAAGATGTGGGTATCCTCACCTTCCGATAGATGTAGAGCTGCTTCGAAAAGGAGATGTTCTCACAGTGTACCAAAGGAAATGGGTTATGAGACTGAATGCAGTTCTTGTACATTTTGCCAAGTGTAATGTTAGCTATGAAGATCAATTTCACAGGTGGAAGAATAAGAAAAGACAGCTACCTTGGAAAAAGTAAATTCTCTGATATGCTGCAGAGAATGTATGATCTTGGCAGAAAGGAATTTTAAAAGTCTGGGAAAAAACCTTATTCTTTAGGCTCTGCCAATAATAATAATAATTAAAAAAAATAGAAGGATCTTTAAATATGCCTAATAAACTTTCATATTTGGGGCAGGAAAAGAAATCAGTTGGCAGTGTGTTAGCCTGCTGGGAAGGTTGACTGCACATACAGCTTAGCGCTGTTTGAACAGCAAGTAAGTCTCTGCATACTCTGCATTTGCTGGAAGTCTTGAAAGCAGAGCATTATGGTGCACTGCAAGGTAAGCAGTAGTAGTGAATTAGTCTCCTTTTTGAACCATGTAAATGAAAAAGGACATAACACAGCTCTGGCATAATTTGCTCTGATGGGCCCAGCCACCATTTTAACTGGCACCCTTATCTCACCAGGGAGAGGGAAGGGGAAGAGCTGTAATTCCTGAGGCTCAAAAACTGCACCCTCTGTGTGGATATCTCGAAAAGCTGACAAAGACTTTTGGAAGCAGACTTCTGAAAAAAATATGTTTGGCTATCTGCTCGTTTAACAGCAGGGTTGGCTTTTTACGCTCTAATCTCTACAACAGGGTGAGGGGCATGGAAAGCAGTATTTCTGAAATTATCAACCTAAGCCAATGATGACTTGGTACATTTGTGTGTGTTGCATGTGTCTGCATCTCCCACCCCCTCCCCAAGCATGTATGTGTAGAAGGCAGTCAGCTTGAACAACTACTGCTGCTGGATGAATTGAGACCAGTCGCTTGTGCTCAAGTGTCTTTGCTCAGTCGGTAGCTTCAGATAATGTTCTGGATATTGCTTTCTCACTCTGTTTTCCAACTGAAACCAAGGTGACGATTCTTCATCAATCAGGGAGGCTACTGGGTGCCTTGCTGAGATTTTGGGTTTTTTTTCTGCTGAGCTCCCATGAGGAATGCAACAATTCTAATATAAGGGAGGCTTCCAGCAGCCCTTTACCCTTCAGCTCAAAGAGAGTCCTTAAGAACATACGTCCCAGTAATAGGAAGGACAAATAAGAAACAATTTAGGAGCAAAAAAAAGGCAATTCTATTTACGCATATGAAGGTAGATATTTGTTTTAGACTTTCAGATTTCCTCCCTTCTTCTGATGGAATTTTGGTTTTTGCTGGTCTTGAAACTGTCTTTGTCATTCTCTCTTACTATTTTCTTCTTTGCTCAGATTTTCATTTTCTTTGCATAGTAATATTCCATTTTTCTCCCCCTCTCTCCCCCCTTCCCCCCCTCCGACTCCCCTTGCACTCTGGTTTTCTACAATTTTCCTTTTCAATCTTCTCCTCACACATTCTCTACCCACTCCCTCCTGCCTCTCCCATCTTCACCACACCTCGAGTCTCCAGCACAGCTCCAGCTCTCACAAAACAACAGCAATCATATAACAATTTACAACCATTAGCCAATTGAGTGTAACACCTCTCTACAAGGTAGGTAATCATTTACGAACGCTGCTAAGCTACTGCTGTTTGGTGTGACAGATTGTTCAGCTGCTTCTGCTCTCTCAAAGGGCCCCAGACAACAATAGTAAGGCTGTGAAAGCACAGGGTTGGGATGAACA
The DNA here is from genome assembly GCF_019232065.1 of Centrocercus urophasianus. Taxonomy (NCBI): domain Eukaryota; kingdom Metazoa; phylum Chordata; class Aves; order Galliformes; family Phasianidae; genus Centrocercus; species Centrocercus urophasianus. The sequence continues at coordinate 1,084,616 of NW_024884586.1, forward strand.
GCTAGAGCAGTGTGTGAGGAACTACAGACATCTGCTGAGCTCTGAACTGTCTTTTTACTCCTGGTTTAGTGAGCATTAAATGTGTTGCGTGCCTCTATTGTCAAACTGGCTGCATCTTGAGGGGAAAAAAAGAACAGAAGAAAAAGCAGACGAGATGTCTGTGGCCCACTTAGAGCTCATCATGAAACACTTCATAAAACAGGACAGCAACTGGTCTGTCTTCTTCGTCCTGTGACCACAATGCTGTAATCATGTAAGCTAGACTGTGCTTAAGTAGGGAGAGGCCACTGTATCTGCTGAAGGCAGTCAGTGAGTACAGAACGGCACGATGCTACGTGGGGACTGCCAACCTGAAATGCTGTGTGGCATTTTTCCTAAAGGTAGGTTTATGGTCTTTAACCTAAATTAATTAAGACATGGAGCGTTAATGAAGGAGCAGGTTGCTTCTGAAACAACTAACCCACTTCAAAGTGCTGAAACCATATTCTTAATGGGGAACAAAGAAGTGAAAACAGGGTCAAAGCAGACCATGTCTGCGTGTTGTTCTCAACCCATTCATCTCCCACACGGCGTGAACTGTGGTGGCATTTTAAAAATTGCAACGTAACATCTGCCATCCAAAAGGGGAATTGGGGTGTGTGGGAGGAACATGGTTTATTCAAAAGCCACTGCTCTCCTTTTGAAGGAGAAGATGAGCCAGATGTACTTTTTTCTCCCCCCCCCCAAGTCCTGGTCATGTTCCCACTGACTCCAGATGACGTAGGATATCCCCCTTTACTCTCTTTTTTCTTTCTTTCACCACAACCCCACTTAACTGCTCTGTTCCTGTCAGTTCTAGTTGTCATGTGATGAACTGATACTGTTTATTATGTAAGATTCTGAATAGATCATTCCTGCTTCTGGCACACAGGGCGTTGGGTGGCTTTTCTCATTTAAACAGTACGACCTAAATTATGTTTCAAAAACCTCACTACTGTTTCTTTAGGAAGACATACAAGCCAGAGGTCTGCAAAGCACACAGACTCATAGTGGAGCAGAGCTTCCAGATGTGCCGTCCCTACAGGTACTGGTGAATTGGGCCAGATGTCCATCTGAACCTTTAGGTAAGCACGCAGACATTTCCACAAGTCTGGTCTTGTGCTGCTTCGCTAAGTGCTTTTGAAAGTCGCACCCAATGTTAAAAAGAGATTGATGTGGGAGATTAAGATAAATGCACAAAACACTTTCATTTTCTTTATTTTCAATCGATACTGTATGAATACAAAGTTTCTAGAAAGCTACAAAAATTCTACCACTTTATCAAGAAGGCATCAAAATGTGTCACTTTGCAAAGACATGAAAACACCTGCAGTAACCGACACAAAAATAGCATTTTTAGAGTGATGAAATAATTGCACTTAACTGTCATGGATATTAAAGTTATCACACATATGTACCGCGAAAGCTAGAATACATTTTTTTTTTTTTTACAAAGCACTTTATAAAAAAATTCTCTGCACACAAAACCTATAATTTTCATATTACTATCATACTAAAGATAAATTCACTTTAAAGCCAACACTTAAAACATTTTAAACAAAAAAAGGTACCAGTACCTACACACAGACAATAACAAATACAAGAATACTGTACTGCCAAGAGGTTTGACTGAAACTCCTTTTGAAAGCTTCTGCAAATATGTTAAGAAAACATTGGAGAATGTTCGGTGTTGTTTTTTTTTTTCAAAGATCCTTCCCTCCCTGTCTAACCTAGAGGTACTTTATCATCAAAAGGCAAGTTCTACATCAAAAGTTACCAGCAGCAGTACAATATTAAAGTAACCACTGACCATATATGAATATGCTTAAGTCACAAACCCATTTTATACACATTACACAAATAAACATAAAGTGAGAATTCCATTAAGTCATTTACAAATGTGAACAAATGCACATGGCAAAGAAAAAAAAAAAAAGAAAAAGAAAAAAAAAAGAAAATTCAAACAAAACAAAACCCCAACCTGTTTTACATAAAATGTACTGAAGAATTAAAGGCTATTCAGGTTTTCAATGTTATAAAATTCTCTTGTCTTTCTTTTTCAGGCACATATTGTATTTTTTGTCTGCAGTCATGAGCCTGAATCAAAGAGGCCCATAAAACAAAACAAAACAAAAACACATATTCTGAAAGGAGGTAACAGGGATCTGTCTCCTTTTTGTCAACTGAGTGCATTTAAGATTTAATTTACACGCTAAACTAATTACATGATCTCAGCAAGAATGACCTGAAAAGTTAAAAGATGAAAAATCTCCAAAGCGCGTTTTCTATTTTGAATTATCCAGCCTTGATCTTTTTTAGGGGGCTAAGCATCTGGTCATGAAAGGTAGGAGGGGGGAAAAGAGATCATCCTGAGAAAAATACAAAACTAGACTCTGCTATCACATCTGCTGTTTGACCGGGTATGTGAATCAGTACGGGTCAAGTAAAGAACAGAGAAAACATTTCTCAGTATGAATGATCCAGGAAAACTGTAAGGGGAACTGCTTCCAAAGCGAGTATGCCCTAGGAGCTGCAGTGGAAAAATAAATAGATATTAGTATGTCAAATGTTGTATCTGCCTTGAACTGGCCAGTTACTTACATTCAACAGTAATGTACACCCTTCATTACTTAAAATAGCCTACAGCATGGAGGTTTTAACGGAAGAAGCTACTGCCAACCTGACTGAGCTGTAGTTGCAGTAGAAAGGGAACGCGAGAAACAGGCATTATATCTGCAATTCCTTCAAAATAGTGGTGCAGTACCTAAATAAAATCATTTTGGAATTCAAGTAAGTAAAACTACAGTTGCTAGTAGCAATTTTTAACAGCCCCAAATGGTACCGTTATGCTTATTTTAATCAGACAGAAGTGTACTTTACCACAAGTACGGATTAGTAAGACTGAAATGTTTGGTAGTAACTGAAAATATATGCTCTGCTTGCGGGGTGAAATCATCTTTGCCCTACCTCAGTTTCATCGAATTCAACACGATTACTTGTCTCACAGAGGTAAGTGAGATTTAGACCTTGAAGGATTAACAAAAATAATATTTTGGAGACAGGGAATTTGAATTATCACAATATTTACCACACAGTGTCACAATATTTCTATATATAAAAAGTTAATCTTAGATTTCATCAAATACTTTAAAAATCAAGTTAAAATCGTATTCACAACTATATAATCCCTCTGACAGCTTTTGGTTTTGCTGATATTTGTTCCTTCTAACATCTTTTTCTTAAAATCTTGCCCCTCTCCCCACCAATTTTAGTTGTAGTGTACACAGTACGGCCCCCGTTCACAGAAGATATCAAACAAGACACATTTTTCAGAGGAGCTGATTTTTTTCTACCAAGACATTGATTGGGAGAAAAACAAAACAAAGCAACCCTGTGTTTTGAGCAGCGCTGGCCAGTTTCTCCAACAGCACCTTCATCCACAATGCTCACACTTAACAGTTCAATGCTTAAAAACACACCACCACGTTAATCTAGCTACTGTCCTCCATTTTCATCTTGTTTTATGCATCTGACCTCCAGCATGCACAGTTTTGTAAACAAAGTCTTCCATCTAAACAAAAAATCCTCACAGACACTGAAATATTATTAGAGGAGAACAATAAAGCCACATTTGTCCACTTTCTGAAATTCTGCAGTGCGTGGATCTCATTATGCAGATACACGGCTGGATGAAGAGAATATAAATGTGAACAATTTTTGTTTTTTCATCACAGATCAATCAGTAGCTGGTTTGTAGTGCTGTCAGAAATGGCAAACAGTACATTATTCTCCAGCAGGTTGATCATTAGCAAAATTACCTTGCTATAAATGGTGCTCTTTTGTGAATGGAGGCCTGCATTTTCAACTTATTCCAATAAACCAAAGGCATTACGGTGATAACTAAATATTTTTGGTCTCTCTACAAATTGTCATTATTATGGCAGCACTTTTCTAAGCTGGAATTTCAAACCAAAGGCACTTTCATGCTAGAGTGCAGAAGAGTCACAATTAATTATTTGGTCATGAAATTTTAAAAGGCAGCATTATTAATACAATCCTCTTTTCACGGAGAACTATGAATCTGTAACCTTTCCTTTTGGTATAGACATTTAATCATGTAGCGATGGGACTGACTTGTACTGAGGGTTGGTTTAGACCAAGCAGTCAAGGAGCTTTTTCTGCGGGGAAAAATACAGTTTATTTAAAAATGGAACCAATTAATAAAACAATGTATCAAATTTATGTTAAGAGGCTAAAGGTATTTCTAATATAACGCTAAGGCACTGCATATTGTAATGCTTTGGCAGCTCTCAATTAAAAGATTCCTACAAAAAGTAACAGTAACAAGATAAATACTTCCAGCTTACAAAAGAGCTCACAGTTTACAGGCAGCCTGTTGGACTACACACCACACACTGAACAGTTGAAGGATTAAGGCTTTTAAGAATTAACACATACAGGGTATGGATCATTTACAGAAGTGTAAAGAAAAGATGAAGAAAGTCATTTCCCTAATATTACATACGTGAACACCAATAAACATTGTGACTTTTTATACCCTATAGTTATGACATACGTAGTGTGCCAGATTCTACTAAAAAACTGTACCTGGTTTTGCAAATTGCCTTCATACTTGATACGCCTCAAAGAGTTCGCTTGTTATTAAAACAAAAAATCACCAAAACCACAATTCAAACCCTAAATAAAAGACAACTTTAGAACAAAATAAAACAAAACAAAACAAAAGTAGTTTTTGACTTGTAACACCAAGTGCTTAGAATAAAGGGCTACCGTTAGGCTGTTACAATGCAGTGCTTTTCCTGATGTGATTGTTAGTGTTAAAAATGAGCGTCAGAGACCCTACCATGGACATATTTCACTGTTCTGTTCACAGAATATAAACTGAAAGATCATTAGCCCTAATATCCACAGCTAGACATCACAGCAATCATCCACCTACTGGAGTTAGGTCAGCGGCAAGCTGAGGGATGTGAGCAGTCTCCCTTCCTTTCAGATGTTTGTATCGTGTGTCCACAACAACCCACTGCTATGCCTGGGCAGCATTCTGGTCTAGATAAATTCAATTATTGGCAATTCTGAGAGAGTACAATGCAATTTTTTAAAAAACCAGAAATTGAGACTTTTTCAAAGACTATGGCACTGTTGCCAAGGAGTAAATTCTAGACATAAATCATGCATAGGCATGTAAAGGGCAGTGAGGAGGGAGCTGTTAAATGTTACCCTTCTTTGATTCAGAGCTGCAGAAGACCTTCCCAAGAACGCTCTTTGCCGATACCTCATGACTGACCTTTAAGGTGCCTTGTGCTTGGCCAAGCAGTCCTGAGCCTTTCAGACAAATGTTTTACACGAGGACCCACTGCTGGTCCAGCACCTGCTTAAACAACTGCTGCCTGGGCAGCTGAAGGACAGCGCTGGGTGTGCAGAAGAGAAGCAACTGAGGAACACTCTGGCTTAGGTAGGAATAATGAGAATACTTATCTCACATGTGCGTACCTCAGATAACCACTCACGCCCACATCCTTGTTTTGAATCTGCACAGTATTAAAATATCTCCAGCTGCACTTCACTTCCTGGAGTCTTCCCTGATACAGCAGAAGGATGAATACTACCACATCCAGATACAAAAAGGACAGCAGAACCCATGTGGCACATACGCGTTTGTTTCCTGTAAGATCTTTGCCAGTAGGAACTGGAGAGAGAACTGGAGAGAGCTGTTAGAGCACCGTGATGAAAAGGAAAAGAAGAAAACAATCTCCATTTTCCAAGCTTCCTTGTCTGATATTGCTTGTGATTTTCTAGCATCTCACAGATATTAAAGCTATTGATCCTTTCAGAAGTGTATGCATTCTTTTCTCAAACACTTCAGTGTTTTGCTTTCAGCTTACGAACTACTCAATGCTGTAGCAATGTCAGTTGTTTCCATTTATCTGCTAATTTCAGAGTTGCAAGGTTTTCACTCAACTAGAAAACATAGTTGTCCATATAAAATATAACTGCATACGCAAGACTACATATAATGTGAGTCTAAATCTTCAGTATTTACCTACTTATTGCAAAACGAGCCATCTTCTTTTCATTAAATTATCAATTTTTCATATTAGTACAATACAACTTTATAATCTTTTAAAATACACTAGATATGTTAAGGGTAAGGGATGATGTTTTCTTTCTCTGTAATACCTGTTTGAAAGTTTAATGGATTAGAAGATTAGTTTTAGCATTGAGAAAAAAAATACAAAATTTGCCTAATTTTAGGACCTGTCTGTTCCTTAACAGGTATTTCTTAAGGCTATATTTTTTCATTTGGTTTCAAACAGAAAAATGTTTCATTTTAAAAAATAATTTAGTGAATTATATTTGTCCATATCTTCCACCCTAATTAGTTACAAAGATAATTCTATAAAGGTAATTAACTTTTCTTATTCATTTACAGTTATAGCTAAAGATTCATTTCAATTTCACTTGCATTGTAAAACATGTATTTTGTGTTGGAAAAAAAACCAAAATATCTTATAAACGCTGTCAGTTTTTCCCCATGGCAAATGCTCTGTCATACATTTTTCTATCAGAATTAAAAATAGGCCTCCACAGACAGAGGCATTAGGTTCTTAAATACAGTCTTCCCAAAGAATGGTGGTTTACAAATTTGAAGAACACTTAGTTTTAGAAATAATTTTTACAACTGTACCAGAATTTCACAGCTACAATTATATATGAACACATTAAAAATGACTCACTAAAACAGGATTTAGAAAAATGTGGGTGAAAGTTGGGCCAGAGGCACTGCCACTTAGTGTTGAGGTTTACAGTCTGTGTTTTGATAAAGAAGTGAAATGAACTGTATATATAAATAACTGCTCAGTCCTTTACAAGCCTGTAGATATGATGCTGTGCTCCATGTTCACTGTTTGACACTTCAAATACACAAGCCATGCAGAGTAGGGTTTCTTGTGTATCCCTGTTCGTTACAACCTATTTGAGAGGAAGGAAGAGGTAGACAATACATTACAAACTTGAAAATGCCACAGCCAAAAGAAGAAACAATTGGTTAAATTTAGGCAATGTTTAAATGTCACTGTTTGAAATGTCTCCTCTCTCTTAAACTGACCTGTGCGACTGCACTCACACAGCAGAAGCTCCTGGCACAGGGTCATGGAGATTCGTCTCACCCTGGCTTCTTGACTGTGAGCCATTGGCTTGCTGTTTCTCAACCCACACCAACCTCAGTCCCAATTCAACAAGGAGAGTGCACCCTTGTCCCCTTGTGTTTGGTTACGAAAAGGCAGCTGAGCTGAGCACACTCCTCTCTCACATACTGCATGGCTCTGAGTTTGCTGCCTTGCCTCTTCTGCGCTGCTATCAGCCATCAGCCCTGCCTGAATCCTATGGTGGCAGCAGCACTGCATGGATCTAAATGCAATATGAATGCATTAAAAATGACTCTGCAAAGCCACACTGAAAAAGCAGGGTAGCTGGATGACACTAGCTTAAAGGCAAATACACAGACCATTCTTCATACTTTAGATCACCTGTTGGGTGTATCCTCACCATTACTGCATGCTTTCCTGGCCCAAGAACTAATGAACACCACTGACATTTGCAGTATTATAACTGCCATCTCAGTGAGAACACATTATGTGAATGGGATGGTTTCAAGTTACTGCCTCAGGCTCTCTACAAAATCCAAACAGAGACTTGAATTAAAAATAAGAGCAGTAAGCTAAATATCTGGAAAATAACAGAGATGTTTGTTCATGTTTTCAGCCAGCTTATCCTTCTCATCCTTGGCGTCTATAGTGCACTATTCCAAGGGTATTCTGAAGTCAATGAGATTTTTTGTTTAGTAAGCAACATGACGAAGGGATTCGGAAACTAGTTCTAAATGTTGCACGTTAAGCAAGCCATGCAATGCCTGAGAGTATTCTACAGATGAAAAACAAAGAGTGAATCCATACCAATAAAATCGTAAAATTTTCCAACACGCTGTTCATCATGTATTTCTCTGGTAGATGCTTCAGCTTGTGTATGAAGTTGATCATATATTCACACATTGGAGAGCGATTTATTCTGTACACAAATCGACCATTCTCAAACCTTGCATATTCAGTCTAAAAGAAAAGCGTTTAGAGTAAGTCACTTTAGATGGAGCAGAACCATGAATGCTACATTTGCGTTTTGTTTTTTTATTTGTTACTGTTATTCTTATTTACAGAAGAATGAGAAAGTGAGTTTAGCCACACAAACACCCACACTCCCACCTGTGCTATACAGTGCCTTGCTAAAAATTCAAAGACTAATTATTACAAGTTGCATCACAATTTGTTCTCCAACCTGTGAATTAAAAACTGGGAAGAAGATTTACACAAAGTAAACCCAAATCCATTAAAAATGAATTAAGTGGAAAAGTTATGATGAGATAGTTATGACTGATTTTACAGCAGTTTTTGAGACAAGCAGCTGCAAAGAGCAGAATTACGCTTACATATTTATGTATAAATATATACATGTAAACAGAGCTACATATTACTGCCTGATTTAATAGGCAACTTGTAAATTGTACAGAGATGCAAGGCTGCAGTCAGAAGAAAACCAGACTGATTGATATTGCAGTGGTTCATGGGCTGGAGGAGGGTGCCTGTGGTTTCTGCACTCCTGCTGCTGATCACTGTTCATATGATCTCCTCACTCGTTTGTGGGATTTCTTGGTTTCCTCTAAGCATTGAATAATGGAAACGATGGAAAACTTTTAATGGCCACCATGCACAGGAACCACATATGCAAGGGCTGCTCTGAAAGTAATGCCTCCTCTTTTATTATATCAGTCCACAACAGATATTGTTGGGATGGTGACAGAGGTGGAACTTTCCTGCAAATCCATTACATGTTGTTGCCATGTGACAAGTGGCAGCAGAGGGGCACTCTGACAAAATGGTGTCTGACATGGAAGTGCACATGAAGCAAAGGGACATCACCGAATTGTGATGTGGAAAAAATGGCACCCACTTATATTCATCAACGCTTGCTGAACATTTACAGAGATCAAACAGTGAGTGCTGGCACAGTGAGGTGATAGGAGGTGCATTGCAGCAGTGGTAACAACAGTGTGAAAGACAAGTCACATTCCGGACAGCCATGCAGTCTTATGAGGGCAGCATGCATCTTGTTCATCACTGGTGAAAATGTGCAACTAGTGGCGGTGACTGTGCTGAAAAACAGTGTTTTGCAGCTGAGAATTTGGTTGATCAAACAATCAAATAGTGTTCCATCTATCTGTGTTTATCACAGAAATAATTAGGAGGCATTACTTTGGGAGTCACTTACGCGGTACAATGAGGACATGGGCAGAGACCAACACACCTACAGAACGCTCAACCTGCAGCTGTAAGCCAACTGCATGTACAGAAATTATTCTGCATGCAGCAGATGTGGCTGTGGGGCTTAATATAAAGAAGACAAGTTGAGTAGATACAGTATCATTCCTCAGTAAATCAAGTATCTACCTGACCACCCCGTACAGTTTGGGGGTTTAGAAAAATAGGTAAAGGCCTTGGCATGTTAGAAATCATTCATCTTTCCATTTAAAAGCTACTGGTGGCCATGGAAATTATGCCGTTCTGTGTGTAAGATAACTGTAGGTAGTGAAGAAATACAGACCACCATACTTTGTCATTGCAATACTGTTCAAACATGCCACTTGGTTGGATGAGTATTTAGAAATGGGGGCAAAAAGCATTTTTCCTTCAACACTTTTGTGGTGTGACAGAGAAGGTTGCACTGATGTCAGCTGCAGGCTGAAGGCTGCCACAGGCAGGACGGAGATGGATTCCAAGCAACAGGTATCTAGAATTTTATATACTGCAGTGTCACTGGACACACAGAGATTTACAGCAGACCGAACGTTCCTGGGAAGGAGAATACTTGTTCAGGAAGGATTACAGGAAGGCACGAATAGCGTAAGTAAGAACCAAAATGAACCAGAGACTCATGGCAGCCCATCCCAATACCCACCTCTACTTTTTCTACTACTTGCTTTCCAAAGGAGCAGACTTTGGTGGAACAGGTGATTGTCATGTTTTCTGAGCTCTCGTACTGACTGGTGACTCCATAAAATGCTCCTGTATCATCTTGAATGTTGCAGTTTAAGTCAGCCTGTTGGAAAAAAGCAACAGCTGTTGAAGATGTTATTTTTCATTTGACAACGTTAGAAGCATAAACTTAAAGTAGCTCACTGTGCTTGTTTTCAGAAATAGGGGAGGAAAAAGGGAGTTTGATAGTGACAACAATGGCAGTGGACAGCCTCAAAGAAAGCACCTGCATAAATCATTGAAGTAGAAACCTTAGGGAAGCAACAATTTCTTCAAACTTCTCTAACAAAAGAGAAGACTGTATTTCTCTTAGCTACGAGTGACCTTTCTTGTCTGGAAGAGAGAGGAAGTCCTTTCCCTTTCTTAAAACAATTAAATCACTGCTACAAAGGAAGATGGCTGTGCAACTTGGGAATCGATCTCTAATAAACTCTGTCAAGCCATATGGCCCCAATTCAGCGAGCTGTTTAACTTCACTGAGCTGTATGACGCAGTTCACAGGCTTCACGTTACCTGTGTGCTTGCTGAGCCGTGCCTACTGGACCAATAAAATAGTACTGAAAGTATTTGATTTCTTTCAGTATTCTGCTGCAGCCTGAATAACGACCCAGCTGCCTTTCAAATCTAGCACCAGAGACTGAGACGTGCAGGATCAAGTGAGGAACAGCGCTACCTTCAATTATTTATGTCCGAGTCTTGTGCACAGCATGATTCATTTGTTTACAAAGCAAGTGCACGGGTCACATGCTGAATCCTGCCTCCCCAGGCTGCAACAGAACTGAAGCTTTTCTGCCACTGTGCTCTTTGTCATCATGAAACCGTTTTCACAAAGCCCTCAACTTGAAAGAGCACTAATATGGACATAGGCAGAGACCAGAGATATCCACAGCTGGATTTGTTGATTCAGGTATTAGCGCTGCTGATATCTTTGGTGCCTGAGGAGAGAGTGGGCAGGGTTTTCTTTTTATGTGTAAACAGCCCATCAGCTACTGAGGCATAACATTTAGAAAATCATATGAGCTTACAGCTACCCTGAGACAAGCATCTGATCACAGAAATACACTTCTGCAGCAGTTTCACTTACAATTCTAGCTTGACTTTTTCTTACTGCTTTTTATCGCTAAAACAGAAATAACACAAAACTTTTGACAAATATCTTCTTGTCTACCTGAAGACTTTTTAAAAATGTGTTTATTTATTAGCTATCGTGGAACATCTATAATTCTGCCTTTGCTGTATTTCAGGTCGTTTGTAACTGCTCTTTAATGTTTGACTAGGCAACAGCTCATTAATTCTACTTAGTGTCTACAATCCATATTTGTGGTACAACCTTCTGAGGCAATATGTTGATAACAGCAATACTGAGCTAGTTTGTGGTATGGAGAAGCCATGGGTCTAATATTATTTCAGGCTAGTTTTGGTAAATTAATCAGTGGGGAAGTCTCTGGAGATTTACAGGCTGCAACACAAAGAGCCTTATAGTCACGTCTTTTGCATAACAGAAAGAAATCCTACCAGCATTACACCTTGTTTCTTGCACAAGTATTGCACGAGGTCAGCAGTTAGCATTGAACGTACAGCTAAAGCAGCATTCACAGCGCTCTGCCATAAACTGTTCCAAGCTAATGGTAAATAAGCAATTTGTCATCGCAGCTGGTTTGCAGTTACAGCTAAATATGAAAAACTGTAGCTGCCATCAGTTCCTCACAGCTGCTCTGCTGGAATTTCTGAAGAATAAGTATTTCTGATAAAACAATTACACTGTTTTGAACCATCCCATTTTCTTAACAAGTGGTTATTTCTGCTGCTCCTGCAATCACAGTTTTACTACACAATGATTTTTCTTTCCCTTTCAAGAATTAGAAATATATTTACAAATTGTATACAGAATGCTCCTCACAATTTCATGTTGTCAGAAGGATCAAATGCATATACCTGACATTGCAAGCTGCCATAACAACTACTAGCAGAGATGACAAAATAACTTTTCTTCTCTTTCTTTCTTATTTTGAAGCCCACTGAAAAAAATACACTTGACATTTAACCTGGAAAGCAACACATGGCCATCTGGCACACTGTTGATCACTCCCACAGCGCTTCCAGCTCTGGCTGAAATCACCAGGAGTCCTGTGCACACCAAAAATAGACACTGAGGCTCTGAAGCTTGAATGAAGAACACTTGAAATTATCACTCAACTCTTGCACAATCACAACGCTGTTGCAAAAAACATAATCTTAGATCTAAAACAGACATAAATTATCTGCATTTGCTCTCTGATTAGGGAGTCTAGCATGCAAAGAAAGTGTTTTCAATGGAAAGATGACTTTTCCTTTTAAACAACAGTTTTAATGGTTAGCTAGCTACCAACTGCTGAGCACTGAAGCTGTAAGACTCCTCCAGAAAGTGTAACACCGACATAAAAACACTTAGAAGTTGGCACCAGCAAATAGTCCTGAATGAAAACCTTCTCATGACAGAATAATCTTCTCTAATCTCACCTACTAAAGACAGCTTGCCCCTCAACACGGGTTCAGATATTTTTACTAGAGGATGAGTACCTGAGCACCAGGAAGGAGCAGGAACCGTTGTGAAGAGGGGACTGTCACTTCAAGGAAGTTGTCTTAATCAGCATGGAAAATAAATCAAATTCCAGATTATCTTTTTATCTCTGCTACCTTTTTTTCCTTCTTTTCAAAAAAAGGAAAGATCACCACTGATAAAATACAAAGCTTTTAAATTATTAGAAATATTGGCAAAAGACTTGTTAAATATATTGGTATGGCTTCCATAGCAAGTGTTCCATTTAATCACACCACTGACAAGTGAAGATGCAATCCCTCAAATTAAAGCAAGCAGCTCACAGTTAAAATTTTGAGGATCTTTTTCCCCAAAGTTATAGTGATGGTATAAAAAAAACCTGTGAAAACTGAGACCTGCTGTGGCTATGAGAGTTGCAGATGTCGTTTTGAGTGGGGAACAGCCACGTACTACCTATGCATTTAGCATAGGTTTTAGCAGGCTCCTTGCTAAAATATTGACTCCAGTTTCTGTGTCCACATTTTAGAAAGGATGTAGGAAAATTGGAAAAGGTTCAGAAAAGAGTTACAAGAATGATTTCAGGTCTGGAAAACATCCTTTGTAGTGAATGACTAATGAAACTCCATCTACTTAGTTTTTCCAAGAGAAGTTTTTCCACGACTTTGTCATAGTCTACAAGTTGCTACATGGGGAAGAGTTTTCTGACAGATTAAATCTTGCACGAAAGGACATTAAAAGACAAAAAGCTAAAGCTACACAAAAGCTAAATGAAAAACAAGGCGGATGCCAATATCTCCAATGGCAGCAAAATGCTGGAATCATTATGAAATATGATATAATCACTGTTTCTTAGGAATTCTTAACCAGCCCATCTACCTAACTAACAGGGTTGCATAGCCCAAGTTGGCCTGTTGTTTGGACACAGAAATGACTTAGGTTCATTGCCTGTCTCAAATACAAGAGGCAAGACTAGATAAACATGATAATTCCAAAACTGACATCTTTGACTTTATCTTATTAACCTCAGTTAACCTTCTTATAATTTTTTTCTTCAATGTGAAAAACTTGACAACAGTCAAGCTGGAGCACTGTACCTGCAGCCTCTCGTGAGAACCAGCTTTGTCTCATTTCTTTGGTACTCTCCATCTTGGTTCACTTGCATTTTAGACATAAGACTGCAAGGCTTTCTGCGCTGTAAACCATCTTTCCCTTCTGTGCAGCTTCTAGTGCAGCTATGACCCGATCCCTGTCTGCAGGGATTAGGACTGGTGAGAGCTGGTGCAGCATATACAGATAAGTAACGTTTAGAATGGAGGGATGATCACTTGTAATGAACAAGAGTTCAGTTACTCATTGAAAAATTCTCATTTAAATAATGATTTAAAATATAAGATCAATAGAATTTAGGAGAAAAAGAAAATCCAATGACTTAAAACCATAAATGTTGTTGGATTCTTGGTGGTTTTGTTTGTTTTTTTAATGTGGCCATTTTTAAAAGTAAAACTCATCTAGATTATTTCTAGAAGCTAAGCTCTATAGTAGCTGAATGCATCGGGAGGCAAAAGCACTCAGTTTTCTGGCACCTTTTTGATGTGGCTGCTTAAGAACATGATTAATTAATTAATACAACATAGCTTGTCAAAGGGTAGCACTGAAAATATTAAGAGTACCAAAAATATTAAGAGCATTAAGAGAACTGGGTGTTTCACACACTGCCTGGAGATGCCTCTGCCAGAATGCCAGAGCAAACACTAAAACAGAGCTAGCTGCAACCAAAATAAAGCGGAAAGATATTAGAAAACAATGGCAAAATACTTCCTATCCACCTCCCAGGTGCTCTCATGCTGTGTTAAAGGCAAGGGCACAGAGTGCCTGTGTAGTAATAACAGCTCTGGCTAACAAAAAAGCAAGTCTAGCAAAATTACAGAGTCTAAATTCTTTCTGCTGAGTAGAAGGAAAACAGCACCTATTGGAAACAGTGGGATCTGAGGAGGGCCAGAATAATTTACGCTGGCATTCAGTAGTTAACATTAAGCACAGAAGGTCATTTGTTAACGACATACAGGTTTGAACGGCTGCTGACTGCAGGGAGGTGTGTTACTCATATGACCGCATCGTGCCTCCCCTCCTCCTCTCCAAAGAGTGATCAAAGAGCAGAGATTCCAAATTGTGAAGCAATTTTTTCCAAGGGGAGCATCTGGGGCGCTGGCACGTTTCAGCGTGTGTTACGCTGCAGCTCAGGAATTGCGTCCAGGTTTGCCACATGGTTGGGCTCGTGATGGACAGACCAAGCTGCTCAGCTCCCCAGCTGCTCAGCCCTTCCACTCATTATCCAGGCTCAAGCACTAATGTCCTCGCATCAATTGCTGAGGGGGTCCTCCACGAGCACCACGTGAGCTCCCTGCACGGATGGGGTTGTGATGCGGAAAAGAAAATGGATGTCTGCTTTCTTCCATATCTAATTTGTTTTGCATACATTTGCATGCTGGCCATAGTCCCATTCACATTACAGCTCCCATTTGTGAGTGACAGATCATTTGCCAGTCAAAGTTGGCGAGTGTGCACGCGTGTGTTTGTGTGGATGGAGGGAAATCCAAGATTGTGCAAGAGAAACTGCATGTAGAAACGGCAAGAAAAAAAACACAACGGGCAGTAGCCACAATTGTGTGTGTGGATGAAGGGCACAAAAAATGGCTGCACCTTTTAAGACTGCTGGAGGCGCATGGGGACACATTTGGGAGGGGTGGGAGGCAACCACAGGCGCAAGCCATTTCTGAACACTGATTACATGGGTAAATTGTTTGTTCCACTGTATCACAAAGAGAAGGAGCATTATTTTTCATGCCACAGCTGTTTTGAATAAGAATAGGAATAAACTTAGCCATCCTCCTCATGTTACTTACTGCTAATTATGGCATATATTTACATCTATAAAACAGTCAAATTTGGGGGACATAATTTAATGCCCCTTTATTGTGTAGATCTCTTTATTCCATCCCACATTTGAATTTCAAAAATGTTTAGGACTTCAAAGCATCTTTAAAAGCTTGCCCTAATTATAATATGCATTACTTTTGAAAACTCCTAGTTTGCATTGCAGATTCCTGCAAATAGAGGCATTCATTTTAAACATCAATTAATATCATCCACACATCTTCAGATGAGCTTTAGTCTTTCTTTCAGAGTTTCACTGGGCTCTAAGTAAGCTTCCCTCAGTTTGAAGAATAGTTTAAGCTCTTGCAAATACTTGAAAAATTAAGTCAGTTGCTCAGAATGGTGGAAAGCCTGAAAGCCCAATATTAATTTTTATCAGCTGCTTTTTTCACGTGTCTCTACTTTGAAAATGTCCTTCTGCCTTTTAGATATATTTGTTGTTAAATATGTCTATGCCCAGAGCTGCAGAAATCAGAGCTTAGTCTTGGCAGACGGCACCTGTCAGTGTCAAGACACACAAAATCCACAGCCACAGCACTGAAAGTTGTGCTCACACCAGCACCAAGGATCCCAGCAGAGGCATGGAGGCCTCTGCGCGAGCCCTATGGGCAACAGAAGTTGTGCAGTCAGACAGCAAGGCAAAATGTGACAGAGCAACAATTACCCAAAACAGAAGATTTAGAAGTCTAGGCTGCAATGGACAGGTACACACTGATGAATTAATGTTAAAAGCTCTCAGTAAAAAGTGGCTACCAGATTAGCTAGTGCTAGATAGCACTAATTACTGACTACACTTAAGTCCTAGAGCAATTCCTGTGCTGGTGGAGATGCACATGATAAAATAATAGACAAACTGAAGGCGCTTGTTGCTGGAGATGTGTACTGCGAACTTTGTGCAAGAGAAAATGGAGAGCTATGGGCAGAGTGCTGGGGGCAGAGAAGGCAGGGTCAGCTTTCATGTTTAAGAAGCATTTTGGGATAACCCTGGAGGTATACGTACAGCACTTACTTTTGCAAGAGGCCTAAGTGTATTATTTACTGTTAGATAATTCATGAATAGTGGTAGATCAGCCTTTTAAACAGAATTAGAATACTACGTGAGTAGAACTTTCACCAATAAAAGAATCCAACAGAGGCAACATATGTTGATTTAGCTCTCAGATAGGCTGATGAGAATTTCAAAGACCAGAAAACATGGGGGTTTTTCCACAAATTATCAAAACAGCTCAAGCAAAAACTAGGCAACACGCATGTTGTCCTAAGATTAGATAGCACAAATCATACCTGCTTATCTTACATAGATTTGATCATTTTGTGACAACGTGAACTGAAAAATCGTGCACTCATCCTGCATGCAGGCAAAGGTTTCACTGAATTCTCTGAATTCCTTGCCAGTTTTCTAGGTGATTACTTTTACACTTACTTAAGAACATTTACTTTTGTTTTCATTTTATATCCCTGTCATCTCTAGTTTCATGTAATTGTGTCACACAAATTTCCTGTGCTATATTGTTGGTGTGTTGTTCCTTACTTATTGCACTGAGTGCATAATATAGTAAGTACAAGTCCATCTCTGGGGTGACTTCCCTGAACTAGTTTCCAGTGACTGCCCGAGACAAACAGAAGATTCACTGCACTTAAGGTACAAGACAAAGACTGAGGAATTGCTTAGCAGGGCTGTGGGGTTGGTCATTTGAGTGACGTAAATGGAGTAGTGGCGTAGTCTCTTTCTTTTACACCTCCTGCAGGTAGGTAGGAAAAGGCCTCAAAGTGCGACATCCAGATGTGTCTCCAGGGCTGAGGCCAGAGGCTTTCCCATTCCCAGCACCAGGCTCACAGGAGATACAATCAGAGTGAACCATTAAGCCTCCGCAAAGCAAAACAATTTGGCTTTGTACCTAATACATGCAATGCTTTGCAGCGTCAACTCCAAAGTTACCAAATGTCTTCTTGCAAGATCTCAGACCCTCCCCTCCCACTTTGTAATCAAACCTTGTTACTTCTATCATGGGAAAAATCGAAAGGCAATTGTGCTGCTGAGAAGCCTCCAGGAGAGCAGCATGGGGAAGGAGCAAGGGGAACATTCTTTCCAGCTACCAGAGTTAAGCTACTTTCTGCCTTGGTCATTTCTCAATGCGAGAGTTCCTTTCTGGTCTTCCTGTTTCCCATCTTTCTTTTGCACACTAGATTTAATGTCTAAACAAAACATCCTTTCTGTCACCTCCAGGGACGGGCTGACCTTTCTTTAAATCTGTTTACAAGCTCATCATCCCTTCTGGCATCACATCCGCACCTTTGCTTTCACACTTCCACAGCAACAACATCCAACTGCTTTCCTGAGCCAGTTTCCCTTGACTTCTTTTACTTGTAGTCCTTGGTTTTCTTTTGTTGAGACCCCTTGCAGTGCCTTCCCACCTGCGTAATTTACCCAGTACAACTCTGTATTCCTCTTTTACTCACATTACAATCAAATCCCACCAAAGCCCAGACTGTCACTGAAACTGGTTTACACCACCAAGCAAACCATCAGTGGCTAAATAGCAATAAAGGGAAAAGACAACAAAAATGATAGAAAGTGAGAAATAGCTCAAAAAACAGTGAGGGGAAATACTGTGAATAAGCAATGAACAGAACCTGGGAGAAGCTGAACTTTTCAGAGGAGGAGTTGGTAGTGGACGAGACGCAGACAGTGGATACTGCTTCAGAAGTGGATACTGAATTTAAAATAAAGGACAAGAATACAAAATTTAATCTATTTTTACATTAATAAACTGGAAATTACAATCAGGGTCCAAAACACCGTCAAACTTTGTCAGATATACAGTGGTAACAGATGTCTGTTTTAGAACAGCTTCTAAAGACTCCCCTCAATAATGGCAAATGTCTTTTTTTTTCCTGAAAAACATCTCATCAGGGTGAAAGAAATTAAATATAAGACAGTGAGTTGACAGTTTAGGATCTAACTCTCGTGACTCACCACAGCCATCTTCTGTTCTTCCTATATATATATTTTTCTAGCTGTGGGGGCACTGGTGTGAAGTCTATTCCTAGAGGAGCATTCATCATCAGCCTTGCTACACCCAAATGCTTGCCCCTGGCACCCTCCCTCTGCCTTTGCACACCCAACAAGAAAGAAAATCCACTGGCCTATTTTAAGGCCATGGCTTAGGAAGGCATTCCCATCACATTTTTAATATATAACTCAGCAGGATGGTAAGCACTGTGCGCTTTTTAACCTTCACATTATGCAAAATTGTATTAAAAGATCATGAAGTTGGAAGACACTGTAAGGTTAGGAAATGCTGAATTGAAGTTTCCCACTCATCCTTACTGCTGAACTGCATCATGGAACCTTTACTTACATGACTGCACACTCACTCACTGAGCAGCTATACAATATTTCTCATTATTTTCATTATTCAGTGTGCCCAAATCCCTGCCTCCCTCACACTACTCAAAACCTGCACTGAACTTAGAATTATTAAAATTCTCCTAATGGTGTGTATATATATATATATATATAATTTATTTTTTTTTTTAAATGGATGCCAGTGAGTTTGATTTCTTAATGATGACCTGAGATGAAGGGATGGCATCACTATGATGCTGGGAAACTGAGGTAAGAGGCTTAAAGTTGAGCAATGCTTGTAGGAGATCAAGCATAGAAAGCTGGTACACTAAACTAACTTCTAGGTCACGAGTACAACACTGACCTTAATGATACAAGAAAGCTCTGCACTGGTTTTAGATACATCTTTGAGCATTCAGCACTCCTGAAAATCAATTTCCACATGGAGAAGCAACAGAAAATACAGAAAAACATCAATGAATACAGCACCAATATCTGCTGCTTCCATGTTCAATGTAGTCTAAGGCTTACAATCACAGAATCAATTGAGTTGAAAGAAACCTTGAAGGCCCTCCAGTCCAACTGCCCTGTAGTGACAGGACATCCACAGCTAGATCAGGCTGGTCATTCTCATGCAACTGAGAACAGGCAGGTGGGGTGAGGTTCATTGTGCCAGTAGGTTTTGCAAGTATTTTATTAAGCAAAGTGGGTTGGTGAGATGATGGGCCTCAGTTCAAGCCCAAGTTTTGCAAGGAAATGAACTCAGTGGTTATAGACCGTAATTCCAACTGCTGTTTCTCTGCAGCCATATTTCTTTCATCCTTATGCTTGCTCTGCTCCCAGCTCTCACAGGCATCTCTGCTGTGTGCTGTCATCCTTCCCCGCAGACTCCTTACCACAAATGCTCCCACTTCCCATTCCTTATCCCTTTTTGACTCTGTGCTCTCACCTGCCTTTTGCAGGCTCCTGGTTTCTGTGTATTTCAGCTTCCAGTTTTCTGTTGCCACCTGTTTCTGGACTCTTTGCTCAGCCAGCCCTCAAACACTCAGTCTGTAGTTCCATTTCTAGTTTTAAGCTCCATAAATTTCTCGATGCGATTCTCGATGCTTGTGGCACAGCACAGCTCCTACTCAGTGGTTTATCTCTTCTGCACCCAGATTGGAAAGAAGAGCCTCCCTCATTCTCAGTTCCCATACTTTTGGCAATATGTGAAGTCTTGGGTACATTACAGATTGGAGAGCATTTCAGATCACACAGACAAACTTCAACAGAGAAAGACTAATACCATAAGCAGTGGCTCCAGATCAACCTTTTCTAATGTCAGCACCAATCTTTCCACTCTGTAATTAGTCCCTGAATGTGCCTCTTTCACTGAGGCTTTAAGAAAGAAACTCTGGTATGAAGAGGAGCCTATCACAAACAACAAATTGGTGCAAAGAAGAAGAGTAAGCAGAAATAAGGTCTCTACTCTTGAGATTTGGTGATCCTTTTGGATGAACCTTTAGCATTATCACCATGAGGTTTTGCAAATGCAACAAATTAGATCTGGTGTATCAGTGAAATTTACTAAAACTAGACCAATATATTTTCCAACATCTCAGCTTTCCATTCAAATTCTGCTTTCATTCCTGCTTGCAATGGGCAGATTGCTGGAGCAGAGTCCCACAGCTCACTAACAAGCAGGCAAGGGAAAAGCAGATGTACTGTAGCAATCAAAAAACCTTTTAAAAAAAACCCTGAAACTCTCACAAGCTCATGACTGACCCAAAGCATGCTTGATCCAAGTCCTTCTTGGTCCTATTTGCTATCTGCAGGCTGATCCTTGCATTATGTGCATTTGACAAGAGTTCTACATCAGAAAGAGTAAAAGCAGTCTCTGTTTGCTGCTTCCCTGGTATTCTCAGACCACTAGATGGCAGTTCCCCATTTACAAACAAGTGCTCCATTACCTGCTTGCTCCTGCTCAGCAGCCACGTCAAGCACAGCTGAGGCATGTATCTGCCCCTGCATGTCACCTTCGACACAGACTTGTGGAGCTGCCAGCAAGAGTGGCTCTGGGACAGGACCCTACCAGAAGGATATACAGCTTATCTATGCTTTTAGACAAGAGAAGACATTTCCACAAGCACCCCAAAGCTAAGCACTACACATAGGCCACACTGCCAAGAAAGGCTCGCAATGTCATTCTTACTCACCCAGAATTTTACGAGGAAGAAAGCATTTTGGGGCCCCTTCCCAAACAGCTCCTTTAGACCACCCTTCTTTTCAGGAAATTTGTCATAAATCTGACGAATGTCCACCGATTCAAGCAACGGGTCGCTGTAAGAATGGTTTGCGTGTCCAATGTGTACGAAGAGGTGTTTATTGTACTGCAAGAAAGAAACAGGAAAATCAGCGCCGAACAAAAAGAACAGAGGTTTATTAAGACACAGGGCTGCATGTGTTCCTGCAGAGGGAAGTGTGCTTTGATGGATTCAATGACTCGCACGTTATTCCTGGGACTATGATTTTCTGCAGTATGATTTCCATGAAAAACTTCAGTGACTGTGAAGCAGCCCCTAGTGAGCAAGGGTCAACTTCAAAACCCCACATCCTCCAAGCCTGATTTCTGCTGGTATCCCAAAGGCCTGAACCTACACACTTCTTATTTGTCTATTAAAAACAAACAAACAAAACAACAGCAAACCTCAACCTATGGCATATGCTAACAGCACTTAAGAAAGACAGAAAGGAGTTTCTTTAAACCTAAGGATGACAATCGCGCGAAGGCCAGCCACTCAGTATTGCTGCTACTTTATGAGCAGACCTCGCCACATGCCCTCCAATGTTTTGACCTAAGTACTGAAAGGAGCCAACCTTCACCTAGGGAGCCCTAGAGAGTGAGTGTCATTGACCACTCTCTATGCCAAAATGCGCTCTGCTTCCACTTCCCCATTTCTTAACCTCACCTCGCTGCATCTCATTGCCGTCCTCCACAGCCCCTGCCCTGGCTAGGGGAACTTTGCAGGCTAGGGGAGCCCAAGACAGCTCCCACTCAGACCAATGTGGTCTTCTGGGTGCTTTCAGCATCATGCAAGCAGACTGAAGGAGCTGCAGAGCAGTGAGATTAAGCATGTTTTTTAACCACGGAGGTCACAAAAGATGCTTCTAACTCAATTAAAGGAAAACTGATATGCTGTCAATGAACACACTAGAAAACTGTCACATCCAGCAGATGCTGTATATAAGGGGCAATTCCCAACTGGTAAGCACAAATAAAATATTTAAAACCCCAAAGCAGACCCCATTTAAGCTATTTAGTTTACAACATACCTGCTGAATGAACAAATTGAAATGACAAATCTCAATTAATTGGACATCCTCTCACAGCCTTCCTTCACTGTGACAGGGACCTTCCTTAGCAGATGTCCAAGGCTTTGGGGACAAGGAAATGGACTAGCAACATTTCTGTACTTAGGGAATTGTAATCTATTTGACAACCTTCTAGCACAGTGCAATCTGAATTTAGAATCAGGGAACACTCACTCCTGTTTGTGGACAAAGGTGAGGTAAAGTCTACGCTTTTTAAAGAGTCAGGTGGTCCATTTTGTGAAAGAAAAAATGGAAAGTGTAACAGCACGCAAAGGTGTTTGCACATGCAAGTCTTGAGCTCAATGTATCAGACAAATGAGCACCACTTGCATGGATTGTCCTTTTAGGCTTCTTTCAAAATAATGCCATCCCAGCTTCCCTTGTGCACAGAGAACTTGCCCCGTGTGTCCCAGAGGGACAGAGCTGATCTGAATAAGCTGTTTCTACCATAAAAACACATATGGCAGAGAAATAAACGCGTGGATGGGAGCTGAGTGTGTGTGTGCAGGAGGGAGCATGCCCTGGTCTGGCTCACGAGCTGATCATTTACACAAGGACTCAGGAAATCACTGATCTGGTTGGTAAACACGACAAGTTATCACAGCAGTGTCTGCAGTCAGAGGTAGCATTTTACTTCACTCAATAGTGAACAAAGTGAACTTAGGAAACACTTGAGCTTGGAAAAAAAAATAGAACAAAAAAAAGCAAACTAACATGAGAAGGAACCATGTTTCCAATTTCTATTTTTTGACACACATTAAGCTGGCAGCACTGTGACTGAATGTCAGACTGGACGGTTTTTGCTCCCTACTTTGATCTAAAGCTTTGCATAGGACACCAAACCAAAAGGCCATGGTGCCCACTGCCCCAGGAGCTGGCACAGGAGGGCTCCAGAAGCATGCTTCTGTTGCTCTTCTAGGCTAGCAGGAGCAAAATGCAATCAAAAGGGTGTGGGATGAGTCACCTAACATGGCTGCTGATGGATGCCCAGCTTGACCAAGGAAAAGGGCGAGCACTTCCCTGAGGGAGGTGAGTACTTCAGCCTTCCATGAGAAACAAAGCCAAAACATTCCCCCTTCCCTGCAAACTCTTAATGAGCCAAGAAGGGCACTCCCTGGGGATGTGCACCTCTGTTCTCCCTCATTCAGAATAAGGGCTGACACAGTAAAAGTTGCTCAGTATCTAAACTTCAGCAAAAGAAATCCTGTACGGGAACACAGAGCGGTTCAAGAAGTCTTTATGCTGTTTAAATACAAAAGCAGAGCTGAAGGCAGCTGTAAAGCTACCACAGTTGTCTGCTGAGCTTGCCAAAGTACCAGATGCTGCTGTAGCAACATTTCTGAACGGGTACAGTGGGACAGATGGTATGACATCACCTGACAACATTCCTAGGATGGAAATGTTTATTTTGACATTGCAATGTGTGATTATTTTCTCCTTCTGTTTCTGCAATTCCTATACTAAGTAAGTCATTACTAACCTAATTAAATATGGCACATTTCTACAAACTAATGAACAATACTGTATTAGGAGCAGGGCAAATGGGTACTGAAATGATCCCTGTAGTTTTCATACATACTTCACGGTGGGAACTTATGCGTAAATAGAAGCAAAGAGGCTAAGCTGCATGCCTACATTTTCAAGCCCATTATGTCTGAAAAGCTTAGAAATGTCCTCACTATCATCAGAATCCACTGTTGCCTCAGACTGTATTCCAGTCACTGAGGCATCTTACGTGTGGAGGAATTTGCTCCTGCCACCGCATAGGAAAGGTCTGCATCCAGCAGTGTATTTCATCTGCTGTCAACCACCATAGGTCAGATCCTGTGTTTTCCAAGGATAAAAACTCCGTAAAAATGCACAAAGAATGTTTGCAGTCACTTTGTCTGCAGCATCTGCATTACACAACATGCCCTGAAGATGGCCGCCTCTTACTGAGCTCCCTTCCTTAAAAAATTCCAACTATCCAAAGAATGCAGTAAAGCCATGAAATATGACTGTTGTCAAATAATACCACGAGAAAAATTATAATCCACTTAGGAATTTAAAAGAACTGAGACAAATTGCCAATGGCAGAGGATGCTTGCATTTAGCTAGAGTAGAACAAAGACGAATCACCTCCACCTGTTCTGTCTGCCAGTGCGTGTAATCTGTAACATCTCCTCCCCAATTCTGCTCTTGCACACCAAGGCAATAGCCATCCCTGTATGTGAAACAGCAGTTCTGTGGGCAGCCGAGCAGGACACAGCCTAAGGGCAGCAGCTCGCTCGCTGGGGCTGAAACGAGAGGCACCAGTGCTTCACAAGTGCTGGGCCCTGTGCATCGGTCCTGGTCTGCCCTGCCTCAGAGCCTGTGGCCTGCATAGCACTGCACTACTGAAGGAGGGGGCCAGGCAGCGCAGGCTGATTAGAAAGCAGTCAATGCACTGCTGTCACCTGCAGCCTGCCCTGCACAGTGCTGCTGCCTCGCTCTATCTTCTATCTTGTACATCTGATGCTCTTTAATTTCCTGCTGATGTAAGAGAGTCACTCGCTCTACCAACAGTTCTTATTTCTACCAAAACACTGGTAAGCGCATAGTTTGTTGCCACTGCTTCTATCTTCCACCGAAGCAGACTGGGACTTGTATTCATAATGCTCTCATCCTGTAACCAGAGACTTCACCGGGTCCTGTTAGGGATTTTAACACTTTCACAACCATCCTGTGGTTGTGTGTTATGACACAATGCACAGTCTCCCTCATTTTTTTTAGGACCTCCACCCATCAGCCTCCTGCCTGTCTCTGCTCAGGGTGCAATCAGGAATGTGCCCTAAGAGAAGTTCTTAGACAGCTTTCTAGTTGCAGAAATAGGGAGGCAGGAGCTGAGCAGGGCAGAACCCTGCTGGGGAGGCAGCGCAGCCCCCAGCCTGACACAGTACTGCTGCCCAGCACTTCCCATGCACTGCCACAAGAGTCCCAGTGTGCAGCCGGGACTTGCTGGCAAGGCAAGGTGCTCACAACTCATCTGCTTTCCTGCAGCACTGCAGACACAGCCTTCCATTCTAGCCTCCCTGATCCGAGACCTCACGGTCCCAATTCCACAAGTGCTGAGAGCTCAGATGGGAAAATTATGCCTGAATATAGGAAGCTCTCAATAAAGCCAAGTATTTGGAAAAATCAGGCTCATAACAAAACAAAGTGGACCCTCAAAATCAGAGGCCCATTCATTCTTTTGCACCTGAAGTTCTTGGTTTGTCAGATGTCAGCAAGAGTGCCCCTCAATCTCAGAGCTGACTGCACTGATACATCTGTGAAATGCAGATGGAGGAAATTATTAATTATCTTTGGAGGAGAGTGTAGATACTGCTCAGCAAGCAGGGCACGGGGCCACGCATTTCAACAACAGAATAAAACAAACTGCTGAATAGCAGCTTATCAAAGAAGGGCCACTGCATCTACACCGAATGAAGGAGGGAAAAAAAGGAGCACGTGAGCACATGACACCCGAGAACAAACATTTTATGGAGATGGAAGTGTGCTGCTCAGCACCGCACAAGGAATGACCCTTCCATCCCTTCCATTTTTTAAACTTGGATGGATTTTAGATTCAAACGACCCAAAATTCTGAATCTGCCACTCCACAACGTTTGTCCAAGCGTGGCTTCGCTTCCTCTTCCTTTCACACCAATGCTAACCGGAGACTTCCTTATGGCCAAAAAGCTGAGGTGCCTTCCACACATTTTATGGGAAATAAAGAAAGGACAAACAATGCCTTTAACGACAGATATGGTTCAAATATGGAGGATTTCTTTTGAAAGGACCTCACTGATTTTTCATCACTTAGGTGGTTTGATTAACTTTGGTGAATTTTACTGCATCTGGCTATTGATGGTGGGCTGTTTTTATGGCCCTTTTGCAACTGCTTTCACTTTCTGTTTCTCAGGCACATTTCTCTCCGGGCTCACAAAGCCCCTTTACAACAACAGTAAAACCTGAACGAAAACATAAAGAATATTTTATTTCATCATCACTTTTCAAAATACGTTTTGAAGAAATTTGGACCTACCACCATCTGATGGTTTGGATGTGTGTGTTAATACCAAAAAGGCCCAGCAGCCATGTTCCTTCCAGGCCTAAGACAGAAAGCTGACTGAAATGCATGCAGCAGTAAGAATCCCTGAAGAGGCAGAGAGAAGAAGGGTTTATTCTGGGAAGTAGCACAGTATTTTCCTGGTTTGGAAGTAGGTATGAATGAACTTACGAGAAAATGGAATTATTTCCCTTTCAGTGTTGGAGTCTCTGAATGCTCTCTCTATCTGTATACCAGCCCTTTGTTTTCACACACAGTTTGTATTTTTGGGGTACGTGGGCATATTCAGTGTAGGCATTTGTCCTGAAATTTCAAAGAACCACTACAGTAAAAATAGAAAGCTTCCCTTAAATAAAACCTGCCCTGAAAGCAACAGGTTGCATGAATTTGTCAGCCCTGGAGAGTATACTTACATAGGGCTGGCAACAAAGAGAAGCACCCACAACGAATAGGAGTGCCTGGATGTACCAGGGCGGCTCCTAAGCACTATTTAAGAATTGTGATTGAGCATAAAATGCCACAAAGGGGAAATACAGCTTGACATTTATAAACTGAATTGATTTTCATGTTAGAGGAGGAGTAATCTTACCTATCCTTAGCCTCAGAGTCAGTATTCCAAGATTCTGCAACTGTATCATCTTATGCCCTTCCAAATGACCTTCTGCCATGCAGAACTACAGCAAGGAATGTTTATTTTTTCCTCCCTATATTTTATTCTTTTGTAAATGGAGCGATTTTGTGGCTAGGCAAGGGAAGGAAGTCAGCAGCCCCCAGCAAGTGACAGGGCTCTCTGGAGCACGTTTCTGACCTGTAAGAATGCCCACCTGGAATTAACCTAACTGCCTGACATCAAGGGGCTTTTGTACTTCTAAGCACCAATTCACATTGGAAGAACCCCAGAAATGCTTAATGTCCCACTTCTTGGATGAATTCTCAGTGGGTGGACCTTTTATGTCCATGCACAGCCCCACTGAAGTCCTTGGCAGTCAGCACTGGCACACACCTGAATCCATAATCGCTATACAGGAACACAGGCTGCAAGAGGCCTCCCAGGGTCACCAAGCCCTGGCCCGAGGTCACATTTTAAGGAGGAATTGGTCTATTTGTCCTCACCACTACCAGGCATTCTGACCAGGTTTTCAGATGAGGGAAGGAGGAATCATCATTTTTTTCTTTTTCTTTTTTTTCCCAACAAAACATTAGAAATTCATTTGATCAAAAGAATACTTAACTTGGAGCTATACAATGATGGCAGAGTGCAGCACAGGGTGACCAGCAGCCAAAGATAGCAGCCAGGCAGCATCTGCTGCATGCCCACTGCACCTTGCAGCACATGCAGAGCAGGGATAGAGAATGATCCATGCTGGAATTCATCCATGAAAGACAATAGAATTGTCTTTGTGTCATATTTTTGCAATGTTATAGCATGTGACTCTGAGTCTTTAAAAACAAGTCTGGGTACTACCATGCTTCTGCTTCTCTCCAACCCCTCCTGCATCTACCAAATGCACTCTGCAGTAGTTACGCTTGCAAGCTGGAACAAGCACCAGTGGGCCTCCCTGCACCTCTGGAATTCCAAATAAGACGAGTTTACTCTAAAAAGGGCTTCATAGCAGCTAGGAGGCTATGTCGGCTAACTGTGTTTCAGGCCCCCACCCCTTATGCACTGCCTTCCCACAGCCTACACCTACAGGAAAACTGAGAGCCCCAGTGCACCCTCAGCGCAGAACCTCCTGCAGCCCAGGAGCACTGCCGCAGGCTCTGGCAGAACTGTAACTCAGGATGCGCCAAGCTGCCATTCACCCACATGCAGTGCAGTCACACCGCACGCTGCTCGGCTGTACCGTCTGCCAACACGCTCCAGGCACATGTGCAGTACCCTCAGTCAGAGCAGCCCGAGTGCAGCAGGGATCAGTAGGGCACACTGTGCAGCACCCAGCCACAGGTGTTTGGTAGGGCTGCCCAAAGGGATACCTGGGTGCTGCCTTCCCTGCATCAGAAACAGAAACCCCGCCTGGCTGAGCACAGCACTCGAGCAGAGTTGTTCCAGCTGTGGCTCAGCCTGGGGCATACTGAGATTCAGGGTGACTGAGGCTGCAGCCTGCGCTGTGCAGACCATAGGGCCTGGACTGCCTGACAGCATGCTAGACCCTGGTTGCTCCAGGTGGCAGTGCAGCCAGTCTCAGTGAAGCCGTGCAGCAGCAACCCATCCAGCTAGAGCGGAGCCAACAGTACCTGCTGGCAGACACCGCCTTCCTCAGCATTAACTGAGCCTGGCCAAACGGGACGCTCAGCAGCCCTCCACACTGCCACATATTTAGTGTATGAATAGCTGAGATATGGCATATTTCCGTTGGGGTGTTTCTCTGCCAGGAGCATTCCTTTGTTGTAAGGTTTCTGGGCTATGTCTCCAGTCTCCATTATGCAGGGTAAACACTCCCTGGATAACACCTCTGGACAGAGCCCATAAAGGCTATGGTTTCCAGTACTTAATTACAAAGAGCAAGCGATAACTTCTCTCCGCTCCAAGCTACTGTATTTTACCAGGCATCTGAACAAGAATGACCTGTCTACATCACCCATTCATGACAGTATTTGCTTTTCAGAAATTATCTCAATAAAAATTTTCAGGCTCGAGCTAAAAGAAGCTCTTTTGATTTTTTTTGTGACACAGTAGAAA
Source organism: Centrocercus urophasianus (assembly GCF_019232065.1). Taxonomy (NCBI): domain Eukaryota; kingdom Metazoa; phylum Chordata; class Aves; order Galliformes; family Phasianidae; genus Centrocercus; species Centrocercus urophasianus. The sequence continues at coordinate 1,113,662 of NW_024884586.1, forward strand.
CCATGCTAAGCTACTCACAAATGCCTGTGGTAAATATGTAATGATTAATATCAAGGTTCATGGCTAACTGGCATAAATAAAATACTACAGCCAATCCCATAATCTACCCCTGCAGGTGCAGTACAAAGACTTATAAACCAAAACCTTCCTCAAAAAAACAAAACAAAAAAAAGAAGCCCAAACAAAAAAAAAAAACACCTCAGACTGGATCCCAAGGCACAAAATCAAGCAAGACCCAATGACCACAGATTCAGAAATGTAATCTCAAAAAAAGAAAAAAAGAAGCAATGCAGACAAATGCTGCATGCTAGGAAGGCTTGAACTCGAAGGGATTATCACCGTCCCAAAAACAGCCAGAGGATGACCCTAATATCAGTTTTGTAAAGGGCCATGCATAATTTCTATACAAGTCCTTGATTTTGTTTCTGCTAGGAAATAGATTAAATTGTAACTTACAGTTAGGCACTGAACTGCTGCCAAAAACATGATGCAATTTGGTACAGCTGCTAAAGTAGGTTAACAGCGAGGCACAGTGAACCATGCCTGCTCTCAGACAGGCCTCTCTCTTCAGCAAACAGAGAAAGAGGGCAAGAAAGGATAATGTGGTACCATCACGAAAGCAATATTACATTGAGCGGTAGTGAACACAGCAATACCAGGAGTGTATTCCTGCAGGCTTAGCCCTGGAAAGCACACTCCACATGGGAAGGGACTGAGGAAAGCCAAAGCTGAGCAGACATGAGGGCAACACTTACTGATTCGGGATCCCTCTGCTGTTCAAGGAAAGCTGAAAACTCCACCAGCCTGAGCTTGGTCGTACCAATCGATCGGCCCTGCCACGCAGGGACCGACGGAGCTGGAGCTGACGTAGGCTCAAATCCTAAAGAAAAGGAACCGTTTTCATCAAGACGTTGATCATTCCTCAGTTTATATTTTCTGAATTAAATATAACCAGCAATCACCCAGGTAACTTTTGGTCATTTATATTCATTTTAACAAATAATGAATGAAAATAAGGACAACAGAGAAAACATGTAGGAAAAGAGGTCCCAACCCAACAAGCTAAAAATGGTACAAATAAAAGGTTGGCTCCACTGTTTGCTTGAGGTTGTAATTCACTGCAGAATTTTTGCTTAAATTATATACTGGATTTTAGAGATTTACAGAGATTTCACACAGACTTCAAACAGACTTACAGCTGACTCTTGCCTGGAAACAAGCAGCAAGGCTCCGAGGAGGTATTACTGCCTCAAGGAGTTAAGAGAACTGGCCTCCATTTCTGGCTCCTAATGTGCCACATGTTACAAGTAAACCACCTCTCTTTCTGCCTATTTCTTCTGCCACTCTCAATTCCTCTCTTCTATTTAGTGTATACTCTTTCCAAGGCAGGGACCGTTTCTTACTATGTATTTGCACATTGGGTCCTTGTCTTCTTTTGGAGCTTTTAGGCATCATTATATTACAGATAATAATAAATAATTACTGTAAAGAGCTGAATCATACTCTAAAAAGAAAGTTTTAAATTGATAATAAAGAGGGAATGACATGCTCTAGAGAGAGAAGGGATGTTAGCCACCATCTCTAATTCACCTCAAGAGAATGAATAAATGCTATCTTCTGCTCCTCATTGTGGAAAATTAGATGAGAAGGAAACAAAACAGTAAAGGAAGAAGAGAAAGGCTGCAGCTGGAAGGCAGAAGCTGATCCTGGGAGACACACAAGAAAGGTTAGAAAACCAGGATAACATGGTTAAGAACCAGGGAGAGGTCACAGATAGTTTGTGTCCATATCTCCTAGTGAGTTTGGGAGCTGGATCCAACCCTCAAATTTACACAAAGAGGGTTTGAGGCTTGTGAAACAGGGAATTACAACAATGACTGGTTATGTGTGAACAGGAACTCTAATGAAGCAAATGCATGAATTCTGACTGATTTAGAAAAATTAATAATCCCATTCTGAAAGAGAACAGCAGGTAAAAGAAGATTCAAAGTATTTGACAGACACAAATATGGTATAGCAGGAAGTTAGAAACAACACAAAGTATGAGGGAGTCAGAAAACTGCAGCTGGGAGTCAGAAGTGTGGTGTAGTTTAGCAAGAGAAGTGTAAAGTTAGTTGTCACCTGCAAAGAAATAGTTATCTTTCCTGGTGTTAGGTGTGAAAAGGAGAATGGAAGAAGCCATGGAAAGGGCATCATCAGTATGAGCAGTGAAGTCAGAGTGTCAGAGCAAGCATTATGCATCTAACAAAGGGGTATCAGGTAGAGCTGAGGCTTCAGGAGAAGAGTTACCAATAACAGACACATAGACTTATATCAAAAACAAGGCTAAACACAAATGATTTCTGAACAGATTTAGCCCTAATTAACAATAAATGGAGGCTTATTATTACAGCTATTAAAATACAAACATGCATCCTACTATTCATTTTTTACAATGCATTTTGCTACAGTATGAAACACTGGCTAGAGATCATGTATCACAGCAACTCCCCACATATGAATTAACACTTGCTATCTAAAATGTAACATCAAACACAAAACTCCCAAACTCACTGATTCTCCCTCCTAACAAGTACCAGGACACTGGTATTTGTTAGAGACTAGTGTTTGGTTTGGTTGCTGGGGTCATTAGAAATGGAGTAGTGGCTCTGTCCACTTCAGGACACAATCCAACCCTTTTTAGTGGAGACAAGAAACAAAAGTTACCTGAAATGGGAGCTGTGACTGATGGCTGTATAGGGTAGGCCTGCTGAACGAATGGCTTTACACTGGAATAAATAGTTACAAAAAAATCATACACCATGCCATCAACAGTAAATTCCATTAGAGTCACACACACAGTTAATGAACTTTATTCACAAATGTATTTGACTCCTACATAGCATATGTAGCAACCATAAAGAGGCAACAGCAAGAGAGAGAAGCATGAGAACTACATACTCCCAACGTGCTGAAGTGAGGAGCTTGTCCATGCTTCTGCCCTGCCTGCTGCAACCATCCCAGCAGATGCAGATGCTTTGCCTCCCAATAAATCCAGAGGACATCGAAGTACTGGGGCACAAAGATTCCCATGGACCTCAAGGAAATGAGGCAGGGAGAAGATGAAAAATAAGGCTGGGAGACGTTGCTCCAGAGCCACTGCAGAGATAAGGGATTGCATTTCCCATGGCTGATGAGGGATGCGGTCCCTTGCAACTTTTCAAATATGAGATCACATCACTGCAAGTCTCTACCCTATAACCACTTATCCTTCTTTTTGAAAAATGTGCTAATTATTGCAAGACTGATATCCTGTGGCAGCAAAGCACCCCACATTGCAGATAGAAACATACTCAAATTTTCAGACTTACTCTTGCGAGGATCCAGGCTGCCCCGTTTGAATCATGCCAGGCCAAAACTGAAAGAAGAACAAACAGACCCACATTTGTTTTCCCTGTTGAAAGATTTGGGATATTTCTGAACAAGCACGATTCCTTTTGCAAAGACACAAGTGAAAGCATTAATCCATTCACTCAGCCTTAGATTTCTACTGAACAGTGTTAGAGAATACAGGGGTTTTTGGGACTCAGCTAACAACTTACCCCAGGTGCCCCAGGAAATGTAGGACGGGGAATTCCTGGCAGGCCCAGCTTGTTGTGAATAGCAGTAGCTGAGACTATCTGAGCTGATGACATTGCTGCCATGTGCTGGAGTGCTTTGTCCTTTGCTGTCTGATCCTTTAATATGACAATTACATGGAGTCTTAAAACATTTGGCACAACAAATGATGTTAAATAACTGCAGCTACAAGCACATAAATCAAAACTTAAAAAGCCACACAGAAAATGCAAAAATAGCAAACCATGCAGGAAAAAAAAAAAACCAGGACAAAGGCTAACACTCAGACTACCTGAAGGCAAAACCTCCTCTCAGACATGCATGGTAGACCTGGATTCTCACAGTCTGCTCTGCCAACATGCAAGAAGCTTGGGGAGAGCAAACTGCTGCCCACCTATTCATCTGGGTAGATTCTGCTGGTTTTAAGTCAGGACAGAGTAAGTCAGTCTGCTGCTAAGGCTCTGCTTGCCAGAGAGGGATCGCTGAGATCTGAGCTCTATCATTTAGAACTAAGAGAAATCTGCCTTTAGCATTATACTGCAAAATGAGAACGCAGAACTGCGACCGACTGTAAATGACGACAGATTTTATTTGTCTTTACATGTTTAGAGCGAGCTCAGAGTCTGTCTTACAACAAGTATTTTAAAAACTGGATCACCAAAATCCAATTAATACCAAAATACAATTTAAACTCCCAGTTGTAGTGCATCACTGGCTGACAGTGATCCCAAAGAAAACAGACAGCCATAACATTTCTGCTGTTTTCAAGCATATAGGAACAAGTTTAGGAAAAGAGTTACTGATTACTTGTGTTAAATTTGGAGTCCTAGACACTGCCCATCAGGCATGATCACAGAACAGAAAAGGAACATCTCTTAATGCAGCGGGGTATTTTAGGACCGGTAATAAAGGTAACCAACAGACTGCTGCTATCTGGAATGGTGGGGTTCCCTGTCTGGAGATACTGTATTAATATGTGCTAACATTTAGGTATGTGACTTAGGATGAAAGAACACAAGCAATATTAGGCAAGGATGTTGTTGGCCTTCAGGTTTTACTTCACAAGCAAAGTAGCACGCATGCTGGCAAGAGACGCATGCTTTTATATACAGTACACAACTTTGCACATATGCTCCCTCTAAAGCTTATATGGAGCAGTATGATAGGTGAGCAGTCCTTCCTTTGAATAGCTCCTTCAGAAACAGCACAGGCTGAGAGTACAGGAAAAGCTAGCCAAAAATTCTGCCAAGCACAGCTAAGGTACATAATACTTGGTTTAGTTAGAATACTTACCATGCTTGTTACCTGGATACAACAACAAACAGTTTATTAAAATGCTTGTGTAGAATAGCAGATTTTCAGCAAAATATGAACAAAATAGTAAGGGACAAACGAAGAGCATTTTGCTCAACGTTAAATACCAGGTTTAAACAAACATGTTACTTTCACCAAGGGACTGATTCATTAAAAGGAAATAAAAATAACAAACTAAAAACCCAGCAACGCTCTGGGGGTAATTTACAGCAGGTCCCCACGTGCAACAGAGGTGCAGGGGATCACTGCATTCATCTCCCTGAGCTGGGAGAGAAGAGCCCCTGGCAGCAAAGGGGCAGGGGACAGGCTGTAGCCAGTCCCTCACACCTGTGGCAGGACAGCACTGACCTGTCTAACCCTCAGGTCCCTCACACCATAGCTCATGTGATATCTGCAGGGCAGCTTCTGTTCTCTTGTTGCATGCTACCTCAACTTGGCCACCTCACCAACTTGCAGCTTTTCCTTCTAACCACAACCATCTCACCTGAGCCCAACCCTGACCGCCCCTGACAATGCAGGAAGGTGTGAGAGGTGCAGTGGCATGAGACCTCTTACTACAGGTCCTTCCATGCCTTCCTTGTAGCAATTGCCGCATTTGGTAGTGGCCACTTTTCAGTCCTTTGATTACATGTTAGAAAGATGGAGAAAAAGCAAAATGGAGAGGTGCCAGCTCAGCCCATATCCCTTGCAGGAGGACTCTTCTTAAGGAGTTTCATCCCCATGGTGACACATCTGCCAGCCCTGCTGAGCATCAAGACACTCAGCCAATATCTATCAACGGGAACTTTCACCTTTTACAGGTTTAGGAACCCATGGTAGTCAGTAGACCATTTTAACTAAAAGCAAACGTATCTTACATTGAAATATGGCAGAAATGAAATTCAGAATCAAAAGCAAATGCTAAGAGATTCTGAATTCTACTAGCACACAGCACTTCCAGCTGCAGGTGGTGGGCTGCACATGTATTACTAGGCGGATTACACAGGCTTCAAAAAGAAACAGAAAAACCACATTTTGAAGCTGCTTATTTGAACTGAAATATCAGCTTGCCTATGACTTTAAAAAACAAATAGACTGGGCTTTTTTTGTACTGCAGCAGAGAGTGCCTGCAACCAGCAGGGAATGACTCTTTCCACCTATCACTGCAATGTGCTGCTTCTGGGATGAAACTTGATAACTGATTAATAACACACAATGGTATTACATCACAGTTTAGGCGGCAAGAGAAGTAATATGTCCAATTAAAACTGCAAGAGTAATTTAAACAGACAGATTACAGTAATTACCCAGGTTGGAATTTGGCCAGGACAAATGGGTTAACACCCCTACTCTAAACAGGAACGTTGTGGGATTTTTAATGACCGCAAAGAGTTAAGACTTGGATTTCCTATCTTGTCCAAGAAGAAGGGCTTGGTTTTACTCATGTGTGCCATTGTGTAAAGCTGGAATAAATCCTTCTGGTCAAGGACGTTTTGCACTGATGTACATAAAATGAAAGTATGGCCCAGCATGCTGCAGAGTACTGTGGTGAGGTTCGTCAGGAGCTGCAGGGGGACAGCATCTGCCACCGAATCACTAAATCCCATCAGAGCTTAAGGTATTCCTTGGATAGGTCCCATCTGGCCCTGCCCTGACTTGACCCTACTTAATTTATGAGCTCCGATGGGACTGTAGAAGCCCAGGAATTACGCTGCAGTAAGTAACAGGCTGCACCCTTTCACTACTGTCTTCCCTTCTTCTTAAAAGTAGGTAATTGGAGACGTTACTGAGGTGGATTTAGAGCGCAATCAATGAAAATCTGGAATAGTTTCACCAAATCCCTAAAACATCACCACCATAATGGAGAATAGGATCTGCTTCTTGTTTGAGCTGACTGCTCTGGGCTGCAGCTGCAAACACCTTGTGTTAGGAAGGGGTAAGCTCTAAGAACCTAACGAAAGGAGACTATGCAACTTTTAATGAATCAGGCCCTTGAGTTTTACTTTTCACCCATTAGTTTTTTGGAATGCAAAAGACATAGTTAAATTAGATAAGATACTGCCCCAATATCATCCAATTATAATTCTTAATATCCATAAAAGCCCCACGTGAAACAAGTGTTCTACATGACAAGCACAAAGGGATTTGTGCTCGACTTTCTTTTAATCCAACATAAACAGCAGAACAATTCAATCAATCAGTTCTACAGCAAGAGAAAAAAAACCAAAAACCTGTTATCCTAGAATGATAAATGGGGCTTTGCATACCACATTGTCTATGACTTTAGGGGAAAAAAAAAACAACAAACAAACAAAACTAGGACAGCATGAGGAAAATTATGCACAACAGAACACAGTATTAATTCAAGAAAGCCTAAAACCTGCACGAATATTTAAAATACAAAACTTTTGTAAGGAAAAAAATATGACATAAGAAACAACAATATGCTACAAAATGGATAGTACAGTAACACTAGCATAAAATACTATCCTAATAAGCAATTTTGCAGATGTTAATTCTGCTCAGATCTTGTATTGATTCAAATAACCTTTGCAATAATTAGCTGTAGCTCAAAAAGGATAAACAAATCACGAAAATATACAATTGTTCCGGACAAAAGATAGAGAGCACTTCAGTGTTTCTAGCCCTGATCTCCAATTTGCTTATTATTAGAGAAGACAGGAGTAAATACAAAAGCTGGCTATTTCAGCCAGGCAATAGCTAATGCCAAGAAGAGAATGCGCATTCAAAGCTGTCCCAACTTGCTGCCTAATGAGTAGCAATTAATCCATCTTATTGTATTTCAAAATGCTGAAGACTCCATTCACATCAAAGGGAATTTTTCAAGGCTTTTATCATTGTTCATTTAAAAAGTATAGAGCTATCTTTAGCATTTTATAATTGACAACAATATTTTCTTTTTATCCCTCAATGTGGAATGTAGAATAATGGATTTTACAACACGTAATATATGTGTGAATTGTAGGCATTTTAATGTTTCTTTTTGTCTCTGTCTAATTAATCTTGCTCTATGAAAAACATATCTGAAATGGAAGTCTAAGATAGATGTATGTCCTGCTGTGAAGACCTTTACTCTTTGTTTGGGCCCAACTTCCAATCTACCTTTTCTCCTGATTGATTCAGGCTCCCTGCCAGCACAAAGGTGGGAAATGCTGCAACCTGACACTACAGACCGCTGTATTTTAGAAGGAAAAACATTATAAATTAAAAATTCTGCTGCACAAGAGGAAATGTCATGAAGAGGAGCCACCTTTCAGATCTGTCTCCAAGGACCACTTTATCTCAACCTCTCTTTCCTCTTTCATGAGACGAAATTTCGCTAACCTCAGGAAGATTTTAGTAACCTCAGAAAATTAAGATAAAATCCCTAAAACAGGATTGTTTTCCTGTTGGAAAAGAAATTCAAATGTGTAACATCACTAGAAGGGCCAGCAGGGCATTCTCATTTGGTGGTCCTGAAATACAGCAATAGCACTAACAGGTAGAACTCCTTGCAGGCTAAGGATTCATCCATCTGCAGCAGCTGCAGGCATGTGTCCCCAGGGAAAAGGAACTTCATTGGACCAAGGGAACATCACAGCAAGAAGCCAAGATTTCTTGTCTTCGCCAAGCTTCAGTAATACTCTACCCAATGCCATGGACAGATACATTCAAAGTCACGTGGACAGCTCTGAAATCTTTCCATCCATACGGATTTCGCAGAAGACAGCCACAAGAAGATCTGACATGTTCAGCCACAAGGATGATTCAAACCAGTGCGAGACATAAATATCTCCTGGTCTAAAATAAACCCAGAAGGTACTTGGATAAGAAGACTTGCTGGTTACACCGTTTGTCAGTGTAAAAGATCAGGAACTGAGGTCAATGGGACAGACTGGCCAGATCCCAAAAGAACAATTAGAAATGATATTACAAAAAAAACCTGCTAGTAAAGGACATCAGCTGGGGAGTGAGGGCCTCTGTGCTATGCTCCTGCAACCCTCAACTCCCTGCTCATGATTATTTCACTTAATGCAGCACTGGCACACACAGGGAAGCACCATCTTCTTTGCAGTAACCTTCCCTGTGCACAAGTGGGATGTGCACGGAGCTGGGAGGCCTGGTGGCAAGAGGAAGAAACATGGGAGACATAAAGGGCCTCAAGTCAGAGCTGACTGAAATTATAGCTACAGACTGGCATGAAGAATCTCCAAATTTCATCCATGGAGTACTTTCCTCTCATGTTGTATGTGGCAAATCTGATATCAGGTACATCTCTTATTTTCAGTAGTAGTTGCTCTCCTGCACATACCACCAACTGAGCATTTTAGAGTTTTACAGGGCTTTACAACTAGGAAGAGATAGCTCACTGTTAAAATAGCTGAAAGTGACCCGAGGCAGAAGTGGTTTATTCCTTTGCCTATGTTCTTTCTGGCTCTTATCACAAGGAAATGCTGGCAACACTGCTTTAGGACAAATGAGAGTCCATCACCTTTCTGGGGTTCCTGATAGGGCAGTTTGAACTGCCACCAAAACAGTCCACACTGAAAACCACTTGAAAAGTACATCACTGATGTGAAATGAATGCAAGGTGAATACATTTTTTTGCATCTGCAAATGCTCTCTGTTACAAAGAGCATTGGAGAAGATGGATAGTTCAACAAAGGAATAGTAAGAGAAATGCAGGCAGTGCTGCAGAGGAGGCTGCAATTTCTCTGGTAAGGTAATGTGCAGATGTTGTGCCGTGGAACCTTATTCACTAACCAAGAGCAGAAAGAAAAAGGGAAGGGAGACGGAGAGAACCTGGCTCCTCTGTTGCTTCTGGGCACCCCTCAGGTGAGGGGTCCTGGAAGAGTCACCTGGGCTGTGCTTGGGCTCCTGCGGGAGCTAAATCTTGTGGGCAGGATGGCTATGTAGAGGTAGCAGAGCAGGAAGAACAGATGCTGACCAGCAGAGCCTGCTGGGGAAGGACTGGGGCAGATTCTGTCATTAGTGATATCCGGAGAGTATTCTAAGTGCAGGGGTTGGCAACCTTATGTCACTGGCAGGCTCCCCATCCTCACGGAGCAGCTGTAGGAAGTCTTGAAGCAAATGTTTTCCACAGAGCAGCAGTGACATGGGCATGAGAGGCTCCTCACAAATGGATGAATTTCTTGAAACATAATGGCAGCTCCCCTGTTCTCTGCTCAGCCCTGGAAGAGCTGCAACCCGCTGACGGGTGGGAATGAGCAGGGGGATCTGAAGGCCTCGTGAAGTACCTTGTTGCCCTGACAGATCTTTCCTTCTTCAGGCGACTCCTCAAGATGAAAAAATCCCCTGGGGGCCCTATTTACTGCAAATGCCACTTAGGGCAGAGGTCTCAAATAGTACTAGATGGCATTTAGCTGCTTGTTCCTTCGGAAAGCTCTGACAAAAATCTGATAGCAGGTGCAGCAACTAAGAATATGTTTTGCTTTAGAATTGTCTTCATTTTTATGTTATTTTTAGCATTGAGAAAAGGAAATATTTTAGAAGAGCAAATCCAATATTTTTGTTAGGCTCCTAAATCTGCATTTTAGTAGCTAGGTGGGTTTCCTGCTGTTTGTAGCCTAGGTGCTCACCAGCCCTGCAAAACACCCTGAGAGCTGCTGGTGCTGAGCACCTCTTACAGTAAGGCCACCTCCTTACATAAGTAATTTTAGGCATCAAGGATTGACAATTTAAGCTTAAAATGCTACATATCTCTGTATTATTGCACCCTCGGTTAAAAAGCAGTATGTTTAGGTTGTCTTAGTTGTTCTTTACAAACCCCAACTGCTCAGCCAGTGCAGCTAAAAAGCCAGCCACCAACAGCCATACAAGCTTGCCAGCATGCTGCCCACTGCGGATGAAAAACCCAGTGCTTCTGTCAAGAAGGCCTGTTACACAGCCAGGCTGTTATTTATACGCTGCAGCTCCAGGACTGTGGTAAGCATCTGCAGCGCTCACCACTTAGCCTTGTGAAATTACTTGCTGAAACATTTCGTTTTTCAGCTAGAACAAAAACGCGATTTGTTCTCATTCGGAAAATAAAAATCAACAAAAAGGAAAAAGGATGGAAGGAAAAGATTTACAAGCTCTTTTGCTTTTCATTAAAAAGAAAAAGCGTGGAAAAAATTGCAAAACCCCCTCTTCCACTTTTAAGTAACGTGAAAGCAAAATCCATCCCAGGATCTCTGCTGGAAATCTTAAAAAAACAAGCCATCCAAGAAACCCTCATCAAACATTTCCAAGAGTTTCTTTTTAGCCTTAGAATATACTGGAGGGAAACGAGAGAAAATGGGGACACGTACAGTTCATCACGTCAGATTAAGCAAACATACTTAAGTTTTCCTTGGACAGGGCTCGCACTGTGGCTCTCCGAAGATTAAATGCCAACGTTTTACTTCAAAAAAATAAAATTCCATAGAATTTTGCAAATAATATTTAGCTTCAGGTGATACTAGATTGCAGTCTAGTAGTGTCTTGTAGCTAGAGCAATCTGGATAAGCTGTGCTCTCTGGCACAATCTATTTTAAGTATTCTTGATAGCATTTCAAAAGCAGAGACAAAAAACATTTGGGAACAGAAAACAATCACCCTATCTAAAAAAAGCAAAAAAGAAAAAAAAAAGGGAAAAAAAAAGTATATCTACACAACTGTATAAAAACCTTGTGTATGTAAACACACTCGTAGCACTCAGCTGTTCAAAAATAAAACAAAAAATGAATGGATGGGTTAAAAATCAGGTTTAGGTGCTGAGCGGTTACAAAGAGTAGTTCACTTTGCATTTGGACAGTGTTAAGACAATGTTTTTAATGTGGATGCTAGTGCAGAAACCAGAGATTAAACACAAAGAGACGCAGACAGCTACCACATGCAGGAAAAGGAGGTTACAGGCATGGCAGCACCAGGAGCTCGCCCATCACCACGGGGAGGAGGAAGGGACAGGCATAGCAACCACAAGCCCAAAAGCAGAAAAGCGCATACCTTCAGCTTGGAATGAAAATCACGAGATTTCCTTCTGGCAAGAACCTGAATGTGACTAGACACCTGCAGGGTAGGGGAAGGGAGGAAACAAAGGAAAAGCCTGTAACCATGGAGATGAAAAGCCCCCTACAACTGGGCAAGCCAAACGTACCTTAATGGCGGCTTGAATTTCTCGAACTTTCTTTCTTGCTAAGACCTGTATGTGACTAGACACCTACATTGTTCAGGTTTATAGGAACAAAAAAGAAAAAAGAAAAAAAGAAAAAAAAAACAAACAAACAAACAAAAGAAAAACAAAAAGCAAATCAAATTTAAAATATCTATTTTTCTCTTTTTTTAAAAAAAAGAAAAAAAAAATTCCAAGGGAATTGAGTTATTTGCATCTTCAGTAAGCTCTGTCGTTAAAGATACCACATTCCCAGACAGATACCCAGCTCTTACAATAACTTAACAATACTGGTCATCACTGCAGTGACTTGATTAAGGAAAAAAGACATGCAGCCTACTGGGTTGTGCACTCAGCTACAAGACAGAGGACACAGCCTGCAGCTGGCTGCAGCCCGCATGCTTTGGGACAAACCCCCATCCACAGGTGGGTCCCACATTCTGCAGCACGCAGCCCACAGGACTTCCACCTCTCAACCAGGGCTGCAGATGCCCACCCTGACCCCTGGGCACTAGGCTGAAGACATAACGATGTCGAGAAATTGCGTCCATTCGTTTGTATTGTGTTCTGCAGCTCCAGCAAGGAGCTTCAGGCTGTGTTTTGGCCCCACTGCTGTGTTTTCGGCCCCACTGAAATGTTTCAAGTTCTGGAACAAATGGTAAAATATTGGCACAATGCAGTCCCAGAAACCACTCTGCCTGTCTCTGCAATCTCAGCATCAAATCTGCCCACAAAATGTTCATGTAACTAGAGACAAGTAACTGGGCATCAGCTCGAGTAATGTCTAGGTTTGGTCTGTTATTACATTTTGCATTTTGGTCAGAAATGCGTGTAATCCCTGCCCTGCACCAGACCATTTCATAGCCCAGTTGTTGCCTGTGCAGTGAAGGGTCGGGGCCCTGACTCACATTCCTATTTATTCTGCCACATGTTGATATCCATGATATCGATGCCGACCAGCATTGCTTGGTACTGCTCAGCACCCCCCAGACCTCTATGTGAAGGTTTAAAAACTGCAGTGATGGGAAAAACTGCTAAAGAAAAATCTTTAGTTTGATTTGACCAAGGGCATACCATACCAGGTGTTGTACGGTTTTCCTGAGTTAGTTAAAATTCCTGACTGGGAAAGAACACAAGCAAAAGAAAAGGAGAAACAAAGTTTCATTTCCTCCCTCTGTAAGATTATTCCATGACAATAGCAACAACAACAACAAAACAACAACAACAACAAAAAGCAAGCCTGATTTTTTAGTGGAGAAGCAAATAACAATGCATAAGTGAGCGCAGCCCCTGAAGGCCACCTTCAGAGAGTTCTTCAGGAAGCAGCTCGGGAACCAGACTGCAGTAATTTAGCGTTATACTTTTGCTTACTAAGCAATTTTGTGGTCAAACACGTAGACCAAGTTTTGACACGTGTTCACTTGTTTTGCTTTCAGCAGGATATTAGTGGTGTTAAAGGTTATACAGGAAGCACAACTGTAACATTCACATGTTCAGTTGAAAATCGGAACTAATGACAAAGCCTTCTAGACACCAAAACTGATTAATGAAACATTACAGAGGGACACACAAGAACAGAGGCCATGTGCAAGCCATCACAGCCCTCTTGGTTTTACCACAGCTCTGCCAGCACACGCTGGACATGGATCCAGCCCAGTCTGCATTTCAAATCCCGATGCCATTTTAAGATCCCCAGTGTAGCTCCCAAGTGGGGGAGTCTACATGAGCATAACACAGGGCAGAGCTTGGGCCTTTGCCTTTTGTTCGCAGATTTCTTTGCCAATCTTTTGTTTGTTCCTTTTCTCCATGCACTGCAGTTTCTCTCCTTTCTCATAGCTTTTTTCATCTCTCATACATATGCTTTCTCCCCAGTTGACAAAGACCACCACCCAGGGCAAAATATCACCCACTTCAAAATGCTTTAAGCACGAGGTTTGGCAGCAGGCCATCTTTATGTGTTCTGACTCAGTGTCACCTTTCTCTGCTTTACAAAACACGCATAGCATGCAAGTGTATGAGATGCTGCCTTCTCCTTTGCCACGCACGTGGAGGGGAATCTCAAACTTAACGTTAGGGAAAACAAATGGACTCTGCAATTGGCAAAGCATTTTGAAACAGTGCAAGGGCTCAAGAACCACCACACAAACCATACAGATCGTGTGCCTTCTGTAAGGCTGCTGAACCCCATGGATATTATAAATCAAAGGATTTAGTCATATGTTATTAACTTAATGGTTATGCAATAATTGTCTAAAAAAGACTCAAGACTGGCTCAAGGTATATTCTGAGTCGTTGATGAATGAAATCTTGCCATGGTCACAGACTAGGAGCCTGAAGGCTCTGTGAGGAATTTTTATTATTATTATTTCATCCTGTAGCAAGCACTGCCCACAAGCTGAAAGCATGATTAGCATCAGTCTCACTAGATAATTTTTATTCATTCACCTCTCATATCCAATAATCACAACCTTTATTATATTGGTGAATTGGCTGGACATTCAGAAATTATTATTGGTTATTCACCGTCTCAAAATAATCATTTCATTCTGTAATTATCCTTATGTAGAAAACAGGAACAATGCTATATGCTTCTGCTTTGACTTTTGAGGTTTTTTTTCCCCAAATACAGGGGATAATAATCTCATATACACGTAGACCAACAGAAAATGCACCTCCAGCTTTCACTGAGATGATGCGCATTAAAAAAATCTGGAATTTAAAATATTTTTCCTAAAAAGTGTGAATTAGGTTGTGAAGTCAGTGAAGTCGATACACCATCTTGTCAGAGCTGAAGCACAGACAGCCACCGCAGCCAAAAACACCATGTTTTGTTATTCACCGAAATGCGTACTTCCCCACTGGGTTATTTTACCTGCTTCCTGGTCCGTGTCTTCCCTGTTCTAAGTTTGATGTATCTGGCTATCAATTCATTCCTACCTGAAACAAAGAAAAATGAATGGTAAGGGACAAGCAGCAACACATCCATAAACACAATCAAAATATGACACTGAAACATATGAGCTGCATGTATATGAGACCGACCTTTTCTTGTACCTACTCTGCTTTCACTTTGCAAACTATTAATCAATATTTAGTATTGTTCAACAGTATTTCTCTTCCATCTCCTGTATATGTCCTACCATCAACGCACAGAGGCTATCTTGGTTTTCCAATGAAGACCTGGAACTGTAGGCAGGTACAGTGGCAGCACTATGGCCACTGACCAGGATGGTCTCGGGCTAGGGACATCTGTCCCAAGGGCTGACACAAGGTCTAGCCTCTCCCTGTTTATCTTCCAACTACACCGGGTGGTGTTCGCCACCCAGGCCTACCTGGGTCTTGTGAAGACCACTTACCACTCAACCCAAAGCACTGATCAGCCTGATAGTACGGTTTTGTGTTGGCATTTTCTCCAGCTTCTTCAAGGAGGAGAGCAAAATCTTCTGTTGGGGAGCATTCTGCCTCTTCCACTGACTGAAATCACTGTCTCACCATGTTGTAAATTACATCCTTAATGCTATGCACAAGAGTGGTAACCCTGCAGCGCAGAAGTTCCTGCTGCAGCGTGGCTGATCAACACGGTGGTTTGTTATTTAGAGCTCTGTTTCCCTTGGAAATATAGAGCATTTCCAAGTGTCTAAAATGGCTATTTGACTCTTCTTCAGTCACACACTGCGCTACTTACTACGAACTAATATTTTCTTTCCAAATAATTTCCTTCCTAAATATTGCTGACATGGATGATAACAAAGTTCTATGTGGTGTCCTGTTTATTTTCACTGCATATTATGTTACTTCTTCATGAGTTGTAACAACTTAAATATACTTGTTTAACAAGTCCTAAGTTATGGAGCTATTTGCATTCAGCACAGGGGAAAAGCCCAAGTATAGAAAATGAGAAAACTGATTTAGCAGTAAGCTGAAAATGGGAAGGCTAAGAAAATAACCTGTCGCCCACCAAATTGTTTTAAAGTGGATGAGTACACAGCTGGGGAGTGTAGAAAGAAGAGAAACGGAGCTGCTCTATCTTTCATTAGCATTAAATGGAAAAGCTTTTTGGAGCTTTTTTTGAAGATAGAGAAGTTTACAGTCTGGGAAAAAAAAAAACAAACGAGGGAGAGATCAAGATCCTGAGGCCATGGCAACAAGGAAAAGAAAATGGCCTATGATGATAGCAGGTAATACTAAACAGGCTTTGGGCAAGAGTCTTCCAATACTTTTCGCTGCTGCTCTGTCCCTTTAACAAGCACTGCTTGAGCAGACAAAAATGAACAGAAAAACAGGAGGACACACTCGACTGCCTGCAGCTGGGAAGCCCAAAGGGGCAGCAGCCTGTAAGCCCAGCAGCAGCCCTTCTGAGACGCAGACGAACTCTGGTCACAGCACGGCTCACTCCAGACAACTAAGTCCATTCCAGCAGCCCTGTGCAGCCCTCAGCTGCAGCTGAGGCAGGAAGAGTTAAACCTTCTCATGGCTTCACAGTATTCTCCCCAGTCAAGAGTGCTAAAAAACTGTTTTTAAAAGAAAGCTCAGATTCCCAGGCAGCCACTTGACACAAAAAGCAGCTATATAAAAAAACACTGAGCACTGAAAGTCTAGACTGCATTACTCAAATTATCAGTAAGTGCCGTCCCCACTTAGGCCCCAGGTCCATCCATGAAGCTCTTTGGCTGGAATCAGGAGGGGGCTGGCCAGCCCTGCTCCAGCCCAGCAGGGAGATGACTGACAAGATTGTGGCTTTCCCTTAAGGTGAGATCCAGCTGGAGTCCAGCTCAAGAAGAGTCAATACAAGGTGGAACAGCGTGACAAAGAAAGGGAGCTCTACAAGGAACTGTGCAAAGTGATCAAGGCAACAGCCTTATTTTTCCTTTACAGCTACATTTTCAACATGGAAATATGCACCTTGCTCAGCCAGAGCAGGGGATATTCAAAAGCTTTATGAAGCTCAGTACATATCTTTTGCCTAACCAGAATGATCTGAAAAGATGTGGAATCTGTTTTGGACTCCCAAAATACCATAAACACAAACATAAGCACTGCTTGACATACACAAGATAGGTGCCCTGAGTCAAAGCTTACAGCCTTTGTGTTATCTACCAAACACTGCTGCTCTTCTTTACCAGCTGCGATGGATCCTAACAGAAAAGACCTTACCTCCTGACCCACCAAGGCCAGAAGAGGATTTTAAGGAGAGGAAGGACAAATAACCCTAAAAACACTCTTTCCTCTTCTTGGGAATGAGAAGAGTTTGAAATAAAAGGCTCAAAAACTTCTTTAACTGGCCACTAAAAACATTAGGGTGAAAAATGTCAGTTAATAAACAGATCTGTTTTTCTCTAAGAAGGGCTCAGCTGTGGAAATACTTTCCATACACACCCTCTCGATCTCTCCCTGTCACATATATAAACGGGAAATTGCCTAGTAGAAGAGGAGAGGTCAGGTTTATGAACTGTAAATGTTCAGCTCCTTCTCCTTGTCATCTACTATGACAGTCTCCTGCTATGAATGATTTGGTTCAGGTATGAAAGCGAGGTGTGGGGAAGTGACCAGTCAGATAAGATATCTTCACTGCTCAGCAGTCCTTTCCAGGGACCTCCAAAGGGTTGGGAGAGGACAACATGAAACATTTTATATGGGCTTTTCTGAATGTTTGTTTTGCTTTTAAAGTCAGTCTTTACCCGTCATGCCGTTCTGTAACATCAGTGCAATTGCAAAATGCGTTTCTCCCTGCACTGACATGGGGGAAGATGCATTTTATGCAACACAACATCTTTCTCAGTCGTGGCCGGAAAGACAAAAGGGTTCTGCTGGCTAACATCCCCACCTGGGCTCCCAGGCTACCTTTGCCTGCTCTGAGGAGCATCACCCCAAACGAAGGAGAAGACAGCAATCCCAGACACCTCACAGGCAGTGAGTGAGGAGGACTGACATTTCTGCTCTTCTCCTCCTAAATAAGTAGGAGCAGCTGCTGAGAGGGGAGGCTCCCACCCACTCCCCCGGGAGTCAGTTGTTGCTCTAACAGAGGGTCCTTGTCCGGGGAAACCTCCCCCGCTACCATTATTTCCAAAAGCAGCCTTAAGAGGCTTAGCATCAGCCCCCATATAGGTCTCTGTGAGGCTTCTGGGTGCCACCCTCGGTGCACCCATGGTGGGCAAAATGGGCACCCCATAGGCAGCTCTGCAGGGCCTTGAGTGGGTTGTGGAGGCGGCCCAGGCACGTGGGGTGCTGGCTGCAGGTGTTCCTGCTCAATCCTGTGGCATCACGGCGTATGGGGCAGGCAGCTGGCTTTATTTAGAACATGAATGACACAAATCAAGCTCCTGCCCCCAGATCCCAGTAACAGGCACCATCCAAATGTGATAAAAATAGACAAGTATGGGAAATTTAGTTGGTTAGCCATTGGAAAATGAACAGCTGATTTATAAAGTTTCCACACAGCAAAAATTGTAAGCAATGACCATGTAGCAACACCTATTTTTAATTTTTTTTTCAAATAACAGCATACTATGATTTTCAGAAGTTCTTCAAGACTGTGGCTTGACACAGGTATTTCATATACTTAGCACACAGCCTGGACACAGACCTATGTGCTCGACTTCTCTTAAAACAAACATTCCACTTTCTATGTCATGTTCGTGGCCATATTTCCAACATGGCAAAGCTCTGTCAGGATCTGGGCTCCATCAGGAGCCTCCAGCATGCTCCCAGGCCTCGGGCAGAGCCCATGTGTGTGCTGCCTGCAGCACCGCATCCCTTTGTCTGTGCTGCTCACACACGAGCCAGCATGAGCCGGACTAAAGGCCCAGCCAACACGGGGGTCTGCACACAGACATGGGGGTGCAGGCTGGTTGGGGTGAGGGTTTTCCTCCAGTGGAAGGCGGCTGTGGGATCCAAGGCAACTGAGCTTTCCTGCTGCCTTTTGCCAGCAAGAACTCCCAACTTTGGGAGAGCTTGCCTAAAATTGGCTGGTGCTGCTTTCTGAAGACGCTCGAAAGCTAAATTGGCTAACAAAAAACCTCTTGAAGATAAAAGAGCTCAGTAAGTCAACAACTGGCTAAGCAGTTTAAACCCCTAAGTAAGGCATCCTCTATTTAAACGTTATAGGCAAATCTAATTTAAGCTTTTAAAAATATTATGGGCAGGTGTTTAAGTTGCCCGCACCCTGGGTTTGGGGGGCTGGAGGGGGCTGGGCGGTGCTTCCAGGCAGGCAGCATTTTGTTCAGACAAGCTTTCTGTACGGGGCCACGTGACGCAGGCCAAATAAACAGCATCTGGGGATTTTCAATTACAGACCTTCACCCAGCATGCCTGCACTGTAATCTCTACCAGATGAGGCTCAGGCCTCACTATTTTCAATAATTCACACACTGTGTACACATAACATGACAATAAGGGCATTCATGCAACCGCCTGATTCGCACATCAAAGCTCCCAAATGGCCAGCTGTAAGCATGCTTACTGCTGAATAATTCATTCTTTTCACAGGCTTGAAAAAACGCTCAGCGGGAGTTGGCAAGCTTGTGTTCTTTCCTGTGTGGTATGCTAAACTCAAATTTTGAAAGAGGTACAGCCCCACTAAAAAGAGTCAGGGATCCAACTATTTAAATGTGCATTTGTGAGCTCTTGGATGGCTCCTTCAAATAAAAAAAAAAAAAAAAAAGCAAAGTGGGAAAAAAAACCCAAACCCATCATCTAAATGAGCTACACTTCCAAGTGGGCAGAGGAGATAAGATGAAATAGCCTGCATGCTTGCTGGGGCAGGTGTTTAATAAAAATAAAACGATTAAACTGTTTTCCTGACAGTCAGATTTGTTGTACACATATTACTCCTCACCGAGTACCCCACATACACCAGATGCATCACAGTCAACAAGTTCGGCAAACTTGAAATTTCCACACACACAGCATAAATTTCCTACTCTACAACAAAGAGGGTTTTAGTCAAGACTAACACGTAAGAAAAAGGCAAACACAGACCCAGCTCTGCTGTTCCTGTAGCTCCTTTTCGGTGTTCTTACAGCTCCGGGCTGAATACTAATTTCTAGATGATATTTTAACAACCTACATTTGCAATGGGGACTCTGAACATTCAGCTTGCAACCTGTGAGCCTTCCAAATGTTGAAAATACTTTGGCTTTATGCAACGGACTCGTCATTTCCTTAAGACAGACAAAAAAGAGAGAGAGAGAAAAAAAGTGTCCGCTTCATAATATCAGGTTTTCTTGACTGTCAATCAATGCCAGAACCAGCAGGATCAACTAGTCGTGACCTCTCCTTACAGCAAACACATGCTGCTCACCAGCTGTGGACTGTGTTTTTTACACCCTTTTCTCTATCATTCAGAAGGCTTCCTCCTAATCACAATAATCCCAAAAGTGCTAAAACATATCAATCGTCCTTTAAGCCTGGCCTACAAAAGGCCAGCCGTCCTGCCTTTATGGGCTTGTCCAACAGCAGCTGATACTTCATTCAACTACAAATCCAATTTAGCAGTTACAAGAGGTTTAGCATCACTGGAAAAATATTGGTGTTGATCCTGCGCTCTTAAGTCAGCAAATATTCTTTTGCCATATTGTTTAGCTTTTTCTGCCATATTTCCACTTCTGCTGGATTTCCCTGAATAACTTCAACAACAGCTTTTAACCTCCGAACTGGTAATATTTACAGTTAATCAAGCAGCTATTTTTAAAATATGTTTACTACAATTACAAAAACATAAGCCTATTTCTATTCCAACTGTTACAATACTAAAAAAAAAAAAAAAAAGAAAAACACAAAAAAACCAACACAACAAACCCAACTTAGCCAACAACTCTAAAAAGAAACACAGTCATTTCATGCAAAACCATAGAGAACATTTATGCAGGAGTTAGGCAGGATGTTATTTATTACAGCCCTTTGGGCAAGTTCATGGCAATTCTTTCACTTATGTATTTTTAATTGCCAAATGAGCCCATGCAAATGCTTCCTTCATTCTCCTCTTCTGCTTTTTTCCCCAACTTTAAGCATCAGTGTAAGCACATGTGATGCCTCAAGGTAAAGATGAGACACTTCACTTAGAGAATTTACCGTTCACCAGCCTCAGATGTGTCAGGCCACTGTTTGGGCAGCCTTTAGTAAATGTAAGGCAGGAAACAACTCTGCTGGCCCCCAGGAGAGAACGGGTACTGCTTTTCCCTTGCTGTGCAACAAAACCATTGGCCCTAAACCTGCATCAAGCACTGGTTTTCTACCTCTCTGTATGTGCACTTGCTGGAGGACACAGAATGGGCCCAGGGACAAAGCAAAATAACCAAGCATCTGATATCTTCCGGAGCTCATTGCTTAACTCCTGCACCCAGACCTTCCCAAATCAAGGCTCTGGATTTAGGTAGGGACCATGCAGAAAAGCCTTCATCCCAGGACTGGACTGGCATGAGAGAAAGACCTTGGGTCCCTAAAAGGGTTCCGAGGGCTGCCTGATGGTGTGTGCACAGAGACACACGTTCCATATTACAGTAAGCCACTTCAGTATTACTATACACAAATTAACTGTTTGCACAGTGTACTGTTACCAGGTTGCCCAAGAGGACGGAGGAAAATGAAGATGCAAGAAATAAAATAACTGAAACAATCCTTTTGGATGCTAATGAGCTAACCACTGCAATTACTCATTAAAGTTATATCACGATACTTCCAAATAAAATAACTCTTTTGTACTGCATTAAAAACAACGAGGAGATTCCAGATTGAAGCAACACCACAACTTAATTTATACAGCAAAAGGGAAATGACCTCGTGGTAGCATGGAATGACATTCTCATCATGTCAAGTCCTAACCTTCTGGTTTCATTCCAGCCTCAGTTTTAAACAAAACAACAAAGGCAGCCCATCTACACATCTGGTTTAGAAATCTTCACTGACACTAATGCAATGCATTGGATTCCGTTTGGAAGGTTTTCACACTGGGAAATATTCCATATAAGCTATGTTTATTAATTTTCTTCTGAGTTTTTCAAAACACGGGCAGAACATATTTCAAAGAGAAAGAAGAGTGATCCAGAGATCTCTCTGAATATTCATTAATTAAGATTTTGTCAGTGTCAGTTGTCTCAACAAAAGAAGGTTTTATAATTCACTCTAAGCCGTGTTTAATTAAAATTTAAATGTTATAAAAACACATGGAAATTTTCGCTCTCTCACAATTAAATTATTTTCTACTTACTATAAACTGTATTTTACTGCAATCAAAAACGCATTTCAAAACAAACAGCTATTTTAGGTTTCAGAATACACAAAGAAATCCCCATAGGAAAAAAATCCCCAAACTTGACCTTTGCCATCTATCTGGATCAGCTACAGATGTAGTGGATTATATAAAAAACCCTATGTCCTTAATCTGACATGGTTTTTTTTTTGTTATTTCCCCTGCTATGATAGGAACTCTCAGTAACCTATCTGCAAAGACCCTGCACGACTTCCACACACAGATGGAACCACTGCCCTGTTTTGCATGGTAGCTGCAGTTCTGCAGTGACACGAGAAGTTTAGACACCAGGCTGTGCCCAGCGCAACCCACCGAAAGGCTGGTTTGGCCGGGAGTCCTTCAAACACACAGACAGTGGGGCTGGCTGACCTGTCATGCATGATGGATGAGTTAAGGGGATTAAAACCACTATTTGCATCAGAATAGATAAAAATTAGCAAAATAGAATTTCTCAGTAGGTGGCTTCATTTCTGTTTGTACTTAGGCAAAATGAAGTTCACTTTTGAAGGAATTACAGTTGTTTAAGCAATGCTCATTTGCAGAGGAGAAATTCTGTCTGCCTGTTTGCTTTCTATTGTTTATTTTTTAAGGAAACACTTTTAACGGTGACTAAATAGCATCTTTCCTTGCTCACGTTCAATATTAAAGCGTTACATGACTCCAATGCTCTACCCTCTTTAAGCTGTAGGTATGTCTTATCACTTACGCATTTCTAACCTCCATATACCAAAAAGTCTTTTGAATTCACAGCAGAATGATCCAAAAAGCCAAAAAAATTGCTTTAAATTGTGCATTGATGTGCCGTGAGTTCTGAGCATGAGCCTGTGACTCAAGAACTGTGAGAGGCAGCTGCTGGAAATGCTGTGTTTCCTTTGACTGGACTCATATTGCACACACTGATGGTACTTAAAAGCCTGGGAAATGGCTGCACAAAGCAACATAATGAAAGGCTCGCCTTGAAGAACAGCATTATATTGTTTATACAATATAACTTTGAAAGAAGTCTGGATGAACATGTCAGTGCACACAAGCTGCATAATACGCATAGAAACACCAGAAACATCCAGAGAAGAACTCTCCCCCCTTCCTGCATACAGGACTAGGTTTTGTCTGTCAGACACAGGTGTGGAGCTGCAAACAAGTGGAGGTCCCTCTCTCTGCAAGGCTCCTGTATCTGGTCTGCAGGCACTGAGCAGCCTCCAGAAAACTCAGTACATTCTGTAAAACATCTCTGTCTACTGTCAAATATGCCTTTGAACTCCTCTGCTATAGTAATAGCAGACTGCACTCACTTGGGGATATATTCTGCTGTGCCCCATCACAGCATTAATAGAGAGCAAAGCAGAGCATTCAACAGGTAGATTTCTCCCACTGATGATATTACAAATGGGAAGAGCTGTGACATGATTTTTCATTCATTTACTGTAATGAGATTTTAATGGAGAAGGGTCACTTCCCTTCCTCAGTGATTAGGACTGTGGGCAGATCCAGAAGCTGTCTTAAGAAGTCAGCTATGAGCACTGTTCCCAGGGCTGCAGGAGAGAGGGCCTTCATTTGCACCTCCACAGACTCAGCGCTGGCATTTCCTGCAGCTCTTTGCAAAAGCTGTTTATTTAGCCCATGAATTACTTGGTGTCTGTGTCCCATGCAGTTGAGAGCTTTGTTTTCACAGCAGGTGCAAAGAGGTATTTAAATTTGCATTACATCCAGAGTATTTACACTGCAGTTTGCGTTACATGACGGCCTCCGACAGCAGATGGGCCAAGTGCAGAAACATTTGACCAGTATATGAAAAAGCCTGGGATACATCCAACACCAACCTTGGTTTCCAAGTCATTTCACAAGCACAAAGTGACATTTTGTGGAGACTTTATAGCTAACAATGCAGTTCTAGGTACAGTACAAAAAATATTTTGCTCCACAAGAGAGACCCATAACACACTTCAGCTAGCAAGCAACTCATTTCTTACAGACCTGGACCGAGAACTGGAATAGTTCAGCTCTTTTTAGCCTAAAGAAGGAGCAGTTGGACTTGTCCACGATTCCAGGATTGGCAGGAACCAGTCCAGATCAGCTCTGTCCCTGCTGCCCTGCTGATCCACCTGGGCCACTGATGTTCCAGCAGGTGTGGTGTGGACGGACAGCACCCATGCACGCCTAGAGGATGCCCAGGACAAGGGGAGAAAAAGAAACCTTAATGCCACCACGAGCTCGGTATGAGAGCACAGCAAGCTGTCGGAACGGAAAAAACACCTCCACTTATTTAGAAGCCTAGCCACAGGAGACAGCAACGAAGAGCTAGGGCAGTCAAAAGATACCACACCATAACATGCTTTGTTTATGTATGAAAGTACTTCTCACTACCTGCTCATTCATCATTATGAATGATGCCTGCCTGCTCCTGCCCCTCTTTCCCCAGGCCCTGCTGCCACCAGTGAGCCCAGAAGCCTGCTGCCAGCCATGTAACCACTGCCCAGCTCTTTCACTGGTGCCTTTCAAAATCTGCAGGAGTACTCTGGAGAATCAGAAAGAAATTCTGTTTAGTGTACTTGCCAAATGCATTACAGTATGTTTCTAATTTTCTTTTCAAATCACTGTACTTAAGGTGGTTACTTTGGATGATGGGGAGGGCAGTTTTATTAAAAATAATTTTAAGGGGTACTGCATGCCAGAGAACGAGAAGAAAACTGCAGTTATAAATAATCTTTTTACCACTAACTTATTTCCACTGTAAATCATAATTCTGTTTTCCAACTCATACTTTCACTTTATATAGCATTTATCCAAAAAGCATGCATTTTGGAAACCTTCTCTTTATTTGCATTGGATAACTAAGTAATGAACTGTGACCTGGCTTCATGTCTAATTCTTAATCCCACTCTTGGCCAGAGGCTGGATGGATGCACCTTGACAGTACTGAGCAAAGGAGGGGTCTTCAGCTCCACTGGTGAGCAGCTGAGAGCAACAAATCAAACAAGTTTTTAAAGTGTTTAATACTGTGTAGCCAGTTTCATTCTGCTGACAGAGATAAAAGCCCCTTGGCAAACCAGTACCTTCCACAATGCAATCAGCATCCCATCCTAAGTTACAAGTTTCTGCATATGCAAGCCCAGAAATAATCATCCTGACCTGTGCTAAAAAACAGGCAACACACAGTGCCATACCTAAACTTCTGTCAAGCCCACCTGGCTCCAGATCTCTTCATTTTACAAACTTTCAGCACGCAGCTTTTGATCACCATATAGCACATACATGGTCATAAAAGTTTGCTCACCAAGGCAAAGCTGGCAAGTTCATTCTGGCAATGGCACCAGTACCAACATTTTAGCACATATCACGTTTTTGATGTTCAAAGATGTAAAGAAATGGCCATCAGATTGCCAAAAAAGTTCTGCCTGACACCAAGCAGAGCTATGATAACATATGCATGAAGTGATTGAACTGATGCTGCAGAGACTTATCAGGAGTACTCACAACAGCAACATCCCTTTCATCTGTTGTGAGATGCACATGAACATATCAGTGCCCACCTCCCACTCTGGATGGTAAATTGAGCCGCAGGCTCATTTTCCATAAGACATAAGACCAAGAAGGAAAAATATACTTACTTACCTCAGAGGCTCACAAATGTTTATATGGAGCTATTAAAAGGCTGAGATGTAAAACAACACATTCGTCTAAAAGAAAATGAAAGGCTGTTTCTGGTACAGCCAATGCAGTTATATGTTTTCTGTTGGGGGAAATTTATAGCCACATTACGGCTGTCAAGGAGGGTAGTGAGCCACAAGGATTTCCAGATGCCATGTGTGAAGTTTCTCATTTCCCCAACTATACTAAAGTACATTATCACCCAAACGCAAACAAGCTTTAAAAAGTATCTATCATTAAAACATGTGTGGCCCCCTTGCCTGGCCTTAAAGAGATTGAGTTTTTTCTTTTCTTTCCTTTCTTTTGAAGCCATGTGGGAGACTGTGCTGCAGCACTCCCTGGGGGCCTAATGCTGATCTTACTGATGTCAACAGCAATACTGCGGCACACTGTGCTGTGTCACTCAGAAAACCTGGCACTGCTGAGCACTGATGTTTCCCTTCTGAGAGTCAATCAAAAAAGGGGAAGAATCGCTGCCGCATTTCTCCTGATGGCTCTGAAGGTGAGAACAGAGGTATGAAAGGAGCATGTAAGATGAAAGGAAAAGCGAGTTCAAGTTCTTTCTGTAGCTGTAAATGCAGCTTGTTGAGCCAGCAGATGGCTGCAAGGGACTCATCCTGCTGTACCAATACCTGCAGGCAGCAGGGCCTCACAGCCAGCAGTGTGCTCACAGAGATGGCAATCCAAGTCAAAAGTGCACTCAAGAGGTGAAGGCCGCCTCCAGGACAGCTTCTGAAAGCCTGAAGCAGAAGGGTCTGCCTCATGTCTATGTGGGACTGCTGTATGCTCAGGCATGAGGCTCTCAAGTGGCAATGGGTGCAAAAACACACCTTGCAATTTATCAGCCTTCAGCTCTAACCTAGAAGAAAATGGGAGGAGAATTAAAGCTAAAAAAACTGATGCAAGGAAATGAGCTTATTTCCCAAGTGGATTTGTTGTTACAGTAGGAAACAAAATTTATGCAAAGATCATCACAAGAGTGCTGAAATGAAGAGAGCAATGTAACCATCTTACACTTAGTAGTCCTCATGGATTAATATTTATTTACGGTGAAAGCCATGGTCTCAGTGCAGGTGTTTTGTTAAGTGACATTAACCCGAGTGTTTTGCTGAAGATAAAATCTAAATGGGAGATGCTGATTCCAAAGACGGAGCTGTCTTTTCTGTCTCACATCTGGAAGAACATCATCAGCAAAGCGTTGAGTGGGAGCAAGGAAGACAGATCTGTTCAAAACAATGAACCAAAGAGAATATCTGTTAAGGAAACAGAGGCATGCTGGCACCTCTCGCTCCAGCTGGAAAACCTCTTGCCCAGTTCCATCCAACAAAACCACAGCAGGACTCCACGACTAAGGTATGCTTAGCAAAACCAGAATGAAGGCAGAGGAAAGCACCGTGTCAGCCACAGCAACAGAGATGGTTGTATGGCAGTGTTAACATATCCGCTTATGACCACTATCTCAATAAATAGTTTCTGTGTCTCCCCAAAGGACTCAGATCCGACATCCACAGATATCAAAAAGACAATCTTTGAAGTACCATAGCAAATCCCCGAAGCTGTTTTCTTGATTACATCTGACACTTGGCTTGCAGTTGCACCATAGCATTTTCTGAAAGAAAGATCTGAGTAATAAAAACCGTCCCTCAGAAATCGTCATGCTGCATATTCATACTTTGGAAAAGAGGAACTGAATCTCTGGTACAGCAAAACCTGTAAATAGCTGCAGACTCAAGGTGCAGAGCATGCAGGCTTCAAGAAACAAAAAACTGGCGATGCAATTATTTCCAGAAATTCACGTCAATATGACAAACACCTTTTGAAATCTATACGGGGCAAATCATTGTCTTGCTGCAGTGTCATGATTGAAGCTGAACTGCCTGAATCTTCACTCTCTTAGAGCTGAATAAATTCACTCAGAGTGTCTGCTGCACCTGTCAGTGCTTGATACCCCAGTCTGGTTAAAACCTAAGAATACATTGCAAATCAAAGTGTCACTAAAAGAGAGAAAGCAATCAGAGCCACCTACAGTCACTGAGAAGGTACACAGCGGTGCACGTGCAGCACAGGACAGGTGGTGCAGCAGGATCCAGGTCTCTCAGCAGAAAATGCCTTTGCTTGGTCTCCACCTTTGCCAAACATTATTCTCTACCAACAATCCACCTTGTCAGTGCCATCTCCTCAATTTAGAGCTCTTATTGCATTGCTGCCAAAGTACTTTTGTGCGCAGCAGGACTGAGCAAGCCTTTATGACATACCCTAAAAAGCATCACCTCGTTCCAGTTTGCTTAACTCTGAGCTAAGGATTGGCAGAAATTAATGGGGAGAACTGAGACAGACAGACACTTGTGGACAGCTCTGGAGCTGCTGACAAATGAAAAGTTCAAGGGAGAGTCCTGTTTCAATGCAGTATTCAAACATGAATTTAAAACCAAGCTGCTTATGACATTTAAGCACGACTGCAAGCGATGGGTGAAGAAAACTCTGCTCAGCTAAGTTTGGCATCTGAATCCTCTACTCTTTTGTTAAGAAGCAGTGCAGATCACAGGAAAAGAACAACAGAGAGAAACTGGATAGAGAATTTTCCTTCTTTTAAAAATATTCTCTTTTAAGCTCATAGTTTCATGTGTTTGAGCAGAGGAGGCAACAGAAACCTAGCTTGAAGATGGCTTTATGTCAGAGACATCACTGGATAAAAATAGCAAAATCTCTCCTGGTTGTTTCTGGTCTTTTATGTAGCTGATGGTTTACTCAATACATACTTCTTACTAAGACTGGGTTAAAATTGGCTTAAGATTAAATAGAAATGACTAATATTTTTACAGGTGAAAACTCTGAGATAGTAAAACTGTTGCATTTGAAGTAAATGTTTATCGGGCTTTAGCAATGAGTAAATTGTGTTAACTAAGGTATATTAACTAACTGTTATAGCTTATTCAAACTTGAGAAGGTTAAAATCAGTGCAAATTTTATAAAATAGGCACACTTAATCTCCATGCTTAAGGACACCTCTTAAGGTCATCCTTGTTCCTTGCAATTTGAAAGGTTAAGTTGAAGCTGTTGTCAGTGGCATCTTGAGGCATGGATATTTATATTTTATATATTATGAATATTAAATATAAAACATTTATATTTTATGTATGTTTACTTTAAAATTATGTCATTAATTGGAATTTAAAAGATTCTAGGTTTTTTTTTTTTCCCCCTTTTTTTGTTTGTTTGTTTCTTTTTCCACTCTAAAATGTGGGAAGTAAAACCATCTAGCATTCAATACTGGGCTCAGTAGAAAATCGTTGGCCTGAAAGTTCAGGCTGCTTTCTACAACCTAAAATCCAATACCTCCAGTAACAGATTACATTATATTTGACCTAAACAGCGGGCAGGGTTCTTTAGTGAGAAATAATGTCCTTTTGCACAAAACCAGTGTTTTCAAAGATCATATCTTAGAGTGCTGTATGGAAATATAAGACCTCTTGTATTCCCGGGAAGATTACACTAAACCCAGTCACGTTATACACTTAAGTCCAACAAGGCAGAAACACCTACTGTGCCATGTAGAGACCTCAAGCATAAACACCCACCATTTTTTTCAGCATCAAAGAAACTACACCTAGCAATTAAGTCATCTGAGCATAAATTAGTCTTCAAGAAGAATGGACACATTTCACAGGAAACAGGCATCCTCCAGAACATTTGGACAAGATTTCCCCATTTTTTATTTCATTACCCACACAACCTGCAACACACATGCAGGATTCAGTTAAAAAAAACAAAAAACAAAAAACAAAAAAAACCAGCATGCCGAAGGCATCTGAAAGAGCAGTAAATTACTAGTAGATTGGAAAGATTGATTTGTGAAGAAGTCACAACGAAGTGGAGACATTGCAATCAGCATGTGGATGGTGTAACAACAGTCTTCCAGCAAACTCTGAATGCCCTCAATTCCCACTGGCAAACTGAAATCAGTGGGAGGTTCAGGACACTCAGCAATTCATAAAAATTGAAGCAGAGCAATGGCTGCACTTATTGTTTGGTTTTGGCCCTACCCTCTACAAGCTAGATGCTGAAGGAATGTATGGCCTACGCTCTAACAACTTTGCAATTTAGGAAGATGTAGCAGAAGGGAAAGTGAAAAGAGGTACCAGTCAATGAAGTTGACAATGACTGATCTTCATTGATACAGGGATCTGATAATTTGCTCCATCAAATAGTGTTACTGTGCTCTTTGTATCCATTGTGGTTTCCACGGAAATAGCAGGAGGTACTATTTTCAGAGTGACCTACGTGCATTCCTCTATATCTGGGAGTTTAATGACTATACCCACCACAAGACTCTCCTTGCTCAACTTTTTCTTAAACAAAACAGAGTAACGGTCAATAAATCACTGGATGATTCCTCTTCCAGTAAAACTGGAGCAAAGCAGCATTGTATTGACTGCATGTTTCTTCTTTCTCTCCCTTTTTCTAACAGATTTTACTTTTTATTCAGACCTATACCACACATTTCTTATGTGCCTGGAATACGCCAAAGACAAGTCATCTTTTCTCTGAGGAAAAATAAATTAAAATAAAATAAAGACCTGCTGCAAATGCAGGGAGCTGTACCACCTCGAACTTCCTTCCAACACTTAACACCAGGCTTAAAATTGTACTATATAAACACACAGAAGCTGAAACGGCACCAGCAGCTCTTCTGTCTACTTCGCTTTACACATTAAGCCACGATTCAGAGTCCATTAAGGCATCTAAATGTGACTTACCACATGAGTTAATTGGATGGGGGGAAACAATGAAGAAAGAAAATGCAATCCTTGAATGTGGACATTTATGTATTCCCATTATTCAGACCCTCCTGATGCCACAATCTCCCACTTCTATAGTTTATAAATGTTTGATTTAAAATATAGCCATTTTATCATTTGTACCACATTTACCTCATCTTACCACCATTCTGACTGGATGAGAAGCTAATGTAGCCTACACTGTCTGGTCAATTATTGCACGGACACCAGGGACCAATTAATGCCATCCATAAAAGCCTGAATCATTCTGTCAATTAACTAGAACTAACTATGTCATCAGATATATTACTGGTGAGCAAGTCTATTTGGTTGCAATATGTCTTAAAGGAGAGCAGTATCAAATGAATCACAATTGACTTGGACAACCGCTAGCATAATTTCAGAAGATGAAAAGACAAATGTGGTAGTTATTAGAGGTCCCCTGAGGAATTACGGCCAAGCAATTGTAATGTGCTAAGACTGTACTAGCAGGTGCCCACAGCACAAATCAGGCAGAGGGTTAAATCAATATTTTCAATTTCTTAGGATCAATCCAGTGTTTGAACAAGATGGAAACTTGTTAGCAATTGGCAGAATGTGTAAATGAAAAGTCAAACTTCTTATTATTTGTTAAAAAGGAATCAGTGCTCTGCATCATGCCCTTGGCACAAGATAATGCTTTCATGATCCAGTTCCTTGGGCATTCACTAAAAATCTAGCAGTTCTTAAATTTTAATAGAGTGCAAAAGGTTACTTTAATATACGCCAAACATTCAAGATCTTTAAAAATGATTGAAGTGTCAATAGGAAAGTTTTTGAGCTGTGACAACAGCATAGTTATTAATGATTAGTGCTAGAAGCAGAAAAATCTTGATTGCTTTAGGAAAGTATCTCACCAGGAATGCAGCCTGACATCTTTGGTACGACTTCACATTTATTTTGTTCCATACAGAAGAACATGAGGATCATTAAGTGATTCTTTACCAACTGAATACAAAATTAAAAAGTGGCCTTAAGAACTGATTGCATTTAGCACTGCTGGGTATCTACAGAATTAGTGTTGAATTCCATAATTTTAACACAACAGTATCAAACTCGCCTTTACACCTTACTGTTGTTTTACAAAAAGAAGTCTCCAGCTACTCCAACAATCAGGTGAAGTCTGCATAATACATTTAAATGAGTTAGGGAAACATGCCCTTTAAATTACATCTTATCAAGGTACAGACAAACCTTTGGGATTCAGAAGGAAAGAACAGATGATGACATAGAAAGCATGGGGTCACACTCAACTCCTTACATCCATTATTTCCAACATGAAAAACAGGAACCTTTGTTTATCACTTTATAAAACTAAAACCACTGTCAATAGGAAAACAAATAGAAAGCCCTGATGGTTAATTTAAAGATAGGAATTGTAACAAAAGGCATTTTTACGAGACATATACCTAGAAAAGTATCTATGCTCCCAACAGATGAATACACTTATCTATATGTTTGGCTAATATAGGAAATCTCAGTCTTCACCGACACAGGCCAAAATAATAAAGAGCTCTTGAGTTTCAAGAAACTGCAAACCCTTGACAGCCTACAGATGAAGTCGGAAATACTTACTTCTCAAGACTTTCCAACAGAAAACAAGAATGAAAAATCAAATGAAATTTAAAAAACATAAATAAATCAGGATAATGGATTTCCGTATTTCAGGGTTGACTTAGCTAACATATTATCAATCTTTAACCCACTGCAGCTTTGTCTCATTTCTGCAATATTTCTCTCTTTCAAGAAGACCTTTTCCCATATATGCATTTAGCACAACATGGGGGATGCTCCACATTACAGAGCATTGGGTCCAAAGTACACAGATAACACTATCAGTGTAAGACAAGTACGATAAAACTACAGAAAAAACATAGCAGCACTTCCTACTAAACTGCCCCCTATTAATTACAAAAAAAAAAAATAAGAGAAAGAACTCGTTAAAGTAATGACAGAGTTATTCTTTGAAGAATAATGTAGGGAAGATAAGCCTGTAATACTAGATACACCGCCAATAGATTTTTGCTTGCCTAAACCCTCTATCTATGCTCTGTTCATCAGTAATGTATTTTTGGCTACACACCCCTAGGTGAAAACCATTAGCAGGCTTTATGGAAGATGTAGCATACCAGTCCTTCCTTGTGTTGGGCTGGGGTGGCTCAAAGCATCTACACCTTTAAGAAGCACAGCGACACAATAAAATATGGAGTAACTTGAAACCAGCCCACGCACTGCTGAAGAGAAATCTCCAGCTTGTCTTGCTCTCAGACACACCCTTGCAGCTCTTCGGGAAAGCTGTGCCCTGCTTGCAAGACAAGGAGCTAATTGATTCAATTGTCTTCTGTGCGAGCAACTATAAAATAAAGTGCCTAAAGAACAGTGCGGACATGCAGCTCAGCTGACTGCGTTAAATGACTCTGCTGTCTGACAGTGTGCGGATGGCTAAACAAGTGCCCCGATTGTTCCAGCCAGACGCCACGGAACCAAGAATGCATAATTTCAGTACTTGCATGTCCAACAGTAGGGTGCACTGGCAGCAGAGTGGCAGCCTAACATCAAACTGAGCCATTGCTGACACCTTCCTCTATTAGGCCAGGTGCTCCTGAGGCAGCACAGCCAGGGCAGGTCCTTCCCCCTCCCACAGACATCCACCGGGTGCCTCAGCCCACTGCATCGCATGGCTGTCTTTCTGCTAAGCAAAGACATTCAATCAATTCCACTAAGGATGGAAGGAGAGAAATGTTATGTCAGAAACCACTCTGCGAACTCTGAACTCAAGTGCTGCTCTTGGATCTCAAACATAATAAAGCTAGCTTCATAATTATATGAATATAAAGCTGAGCACTGACTGAAGCACAAAAACACAAGGCTGAAGATGCCTCTAAAATGCTTTCTCAAGAAATGATAATACAAACAATCTTTAGAATATATAATCTACACTTTGTAAAAAAGCCTTTCTGAAAATTTGCAAAAACTACAGAAAAGCATAGAATGGAAAAACAATTCTGAGCAAACTTTCACAGTCATCAAATTTCTAGTATAATTTCCTGTGGATTAGGTACGGAGTAATTCCACCAAACAGGGCAACAAAGTCACACTGTTGTAAAACAGGGAAGTGTCTGAGGAGGGTCAGATCTAACACACTGATTGGATTCCATGGATTTAGGCACACAACAGATAATCTCATGAACATAAGATCTCTAACAGGTATGGAGGACCTACAGTCATAGCCAAGCTAAAAATTAATTTGTAGGTCTTCACTAGCTAAATTAAGGAGCAGGCTTCAGTCCTCAGGGCAGTTGAGAGCAGCCCCCATCACAGGAACCAGCAAACAGCATCAACACCCAGAAGAACATCTGCAAAGAAGATCAGTCTGTAGCTACACAACCTGTTAATTCCTCATCTAATACTACTATTGTTGTTATTGTTGTGGTTCACATCATGCTTCCAGTATATTTAAGCCAAGTAAAAAAATGTACACAAAAATAAAGACTTACTTAAATCTTCCACTTCCAGGATTAACAAGCTTTGAAAAGCAGAAACGAAACTCTGAGCATCCTTTCTTTAACTAAAATTTCTCCTCAGGGATGTTGCAAAATAGACAGTGTGTGTTATACCTGTTAATGTTTTGCCTAGATATCATTCTGCTATTAGCCATAATGGAGGGCCGTAATCATTCTGCCTGATCATCACTCCAGAAAGGACACCACAACCAGAAAAATCAGAGCAGCTAACATGAAACTAACATGAAACTAAAGGCAATTACTTTGTGATTAAATTTATGTCCTACGCTTCATTAGGATAGTCACAAAAATGTACACAATTATTTACAACTCAAATCTAGCACACAAGGCTAGCTAAAATAGAATTGTAAGCATTGGAATGGACCCTTAAAAGCTGTCTGGTCCAACTCCCCTGCAATGAACAGGGATGCTCACAGCCAGACCAGGTGCTCAGAGTCCCATCCAGCCTCACCTTGAGTATCTCTCAAGGACAAGGCTTCCACCACAACTCTGGGCACTAAAAGATTCAGGGAAACTTTACAGAGAAAAGGTGATTTTTTGTTTAAAGCAAACTGTAATTTGTAATTTGTGTCCCTGTTTTTTTAACATTTACTGAAAAACACAGCTTTTCAAATTGAATTATAAACTCTAAACGTACTTAGCTAATTGGATCAATTGCAAGTCACTAGCAAAACACATTCTAATTTTCACGGCAGATGAAATTTTGCCACCTCTCAGCTGCTGTGAGAGCTGACGTCAGGTGAAAAGTGAGATAAACCAGACAAATACGTCTTCCAAGCACCTCTGCAGCAATTTCTGTGTCGTGTTTGGAGAGATGGTCCCTACAGATCTTTAATTTGCTGCAGTTTTATCTTACTGAGTCTCTGCTGAGCAACAACCACTCTTTTGAAGAGGCAACAACCTTTTTTAGACAGGTCCCATGGGTCCCTTCGTTTCCCAGGAATGAAACAGGCCAGTCCTCAAAAGCCCCTTTATGAATTTATGAACTTCTGCATATACAAAGAGGTGAAATCTCAAAATAGCTCCTAATAGCTACTGTGCCAAACCATAATGTCTCACCTTATTCTAATGGACCTGGAGCAGGGACCGAAGCCTCTCCTAAGGCACTTTCTCTAGCTATCATGATGGTGCCACCATTTTTCTTCCATAGT
The DNA here is from genome assembly GCF_019232065.1 of Centrocercus urophasianus. Lineage (NCBI taxonomy): Eukaryota > Metazoa > Chordata > Aves > Galliformes > Phasianidae > Centrocercus > Centrocercus urophasianus. The sequence goes on from NW_024884586.1 coordinate 1,149,091, forward strand.
TGAGCTCGGGAGGCTGCAGCGTCAGTCCAGCACTACATGAACTCCACTGAATAACCACAACTGAAGCCAGCCTCTTAGGACTCTGGATCAACAAACCCTTCGGGTTTCCTCTCTCTTCTCTGAAACATTGGTCCATTCTTTCTTCTGCTATGGTGAGGTCTTTCAGATGAAGAACACTTAATTATGACTGTGAAGTGGTTACAGTAATGAAGCAGAAAGCATAGAGCACTGCATGACAATCAGATCTGCTGTGCTCTAGCTAGGTAAAGTCATCAGACCATATGGTTATAAGGCACTGCTCTTTGCAGGCCTCCAGTAATTCTGCCTTAGTTACATACGCTGTCATTCCCACAAGGAATTACCTGGCTTGAATGGTACGAGGCTTGAAGGTACTCCAGACCAAAAAGGCAAAACCGAGCCCCATACAAATGGCTTGCAAATGCTAAGGATCAATACTTGCTGTCAATCTACTGCAAACAGAAAGCAAAAATAAGCATATATACAGTAATTGCCAGTTTGTTTCACTGTTGTTTCCTCTTACTGTAAACATCATCCTGAAAGCTCCTGATGACACAGCAGTTGTAAAATGACTGTTCTCATACAATAATATTTATGCAATGTATAATCACAGCACACTGTGATTGACACAAAGGCACTTTTAAAAAGAATTAGTATCGCATTATAATTACATAGCTATATTATTTATGAGTTGCAATATTTGCTGTTACTTTGAGGTTTCAATTACATAGTACAGGCTTTTGAAAACAGTTCCTCAAAGAGCTTTCTTAGCAAAGAAAATCAGAGACAACAGGTAGATGTAATGGGCAGGCAAAAGGCACAGCAGAGAAGTAAGAATAGCCTGACAGCTGTGCCAGATAAAGTAACCAGTATTTTCCTCTTTTTAAATAAATTTTGGCACACATAGAGCAGGCAAATCAGAGCAATTCAAACGCAGCCAGAGCCCTATTGACATCTGTACAGTGTGCTGCTTCTCTAAAAAATGAATTTCCTCTAAAGCACTCCACGAGCTCCAGGGACAGGGAATGCATCACCCTCTCTAATCTCTAACCAACACAGGATGTCTGGGCTTGGAGGAGAGCACCGAGAGGCATGAGGATCCTGAGTGAAGATATACGGCTGGAAGATCAGGAGTGAAACAGCAAGGAGAACACAGGTTGTGCAAGAGAAAAAACTGAAGAGCAATATGGTCCTAGATGAGTGAGATGGTGTGCCAGGCCAGGCCAAAGTCAGCCCAGAGCCACAGAGTACACAAATGAGGGGACAGCCCAAGAGAGTTCTCCCAGATTCACATAATTGGCAGCTCAGCAGTGTCCTGAGCCAGAAGTGGTGCCTCTAGATACAATGGAATTTTTCTGCTGTCTGTTTGCTGTTAGACCTTATGTAAGCATTTGCCTTTTACTGTATTTCACAAGAAATTTCCCAGCTAAACTACATTCTGTATGGAGTGTTATCTTCCTTTTTCCATTTTGACCCTCTGACATAAACTTTAAAATTACTACAGAAGAAATGGTAAACAGCTGCTCCTCACTCACTTTTGTGCAACTTGATTTTGCAGACTTTAACCCTACCCACCTTGAGTCACCTCTTCTGGACTGAAGAGGTGACCAAGTCATTGCTTGTGCTGGACTTGATCACAGGGAAGTTCTTTGATCCTCCCTCTTTCCTTCTTTGAACCCCTCCCAGGTCTGCTGTTCCCTCTGAGAGGGACGACAGGAGTATGTGGGCATGCAGCAAGTCTGCCCTGGCTTACAGGCAGAGCCACCTCCCTCAGTCTGGCAGCACCAAAGAAAGGCCAGGTTGCTCAAACAAAAATCCAGGAGCTGCTTTTGCAGTGCTGCCACGAAGACTCACTTCTAATACAATCTCTTAATACAATTTATGCTAAAAATCAAATAATCACTTGCCACTTTATTTCTTCACTCTTTCTCCTTCCTTGCAAGTGTGAGAACATCAGCATGGACTGGATTGCTTCAGTTTCACAAATGTATAATCCTTTCACAATATCTTTTGATATTTTATGGATCTCCAGACATCCGCAGACCACATGCACAGAACACTGCTGTTCAGTGCTTAACAGACAGCCAAATGGGAGTTATGGGGACAAAACAAGTTTGACTCAAACTGCCCTCTATGGTACGACTAAGTGCTCAGGAATTCTCTGTATATATTCAAAACCACTAAGACATAATCTGATGTTCATTTCCCATGCAATAAATTCACACGTGTACACTCAAGTGTGGTTCTCTGTTTTGAACCTGAGGCACAACAGAGATTAATGCTTGCTTCTGAGGATGTATCTTAATATGGAGGTAAGCCCAAGAACCATGGGGAACAAAACCCCTGGGCACAGCAGAAAAATATGACCAAAAGCCTATTAAACACATTACGCCTGTATTTTTAGGGCAAATACTAATAAACACCAACTGTTTTCTCATAGTAGCTGACCTATGTGCAATTTTTAATGACTCACTGAAAACTTGGAACAGCTGTAAGAAACGGTCAGTAAAGTCAATTTAAGCAAGACCAGAGCAATCAGATCGTGGGATCAGCAATTGTACTGAAATAAAACAGTACAAATCTGAGCAATAAAGTGCATGAGATATCCATAATGGGAGGCTTGAGGCTGCTCCTGCAATGGACTGCCTACAAAGATGGAATGGCCAGATGACAAAGTCAATATTCCTATAGCTTTATCCACTTTATTGCTTCCAATCAGCCGTCTAACTTTGTCAAACACAGGCTGGATAAATTCTGATTGAAGGAATATGCTATACCAGCTAAAAGTTTTACATTTGCTTGAATTTATTACTAACTGACATCACAATTCCAACAATTCATAAATTTCTACACTGGTCAGCAAGCTATGACCTACATGGAAAATGTTATGCTGACCTCACTGCAACAGCATCACTAAAAACTAGAAGACAGAATTATCAGTACTTCAGTGATGGCATTTAGATGGATTCAAAAAAAAAGATAAAGAACTCATTAGGATCCACAAAGGTTGTAAAATTACTGTGATGCTCAAAGGTAAATGCTGTGGAAAAGAAAAAATCGAGTCTGTGTGTTATGGTAAAATTAAATAGGATAACAACTCCTTGGAAGAAAGACTTTAGAGACTAAATACGATATTTAAAATCTTCGTATCCAAAGATATGTAGATTTATAATTTTAGGCTTGTTGGTAGATCTAACAAAGCCACAAGGAGAAGTTCTAAGAGAAAACCATCAACATCCTCCCAACTCCAACATGAAGGAAAATGGTAACATTTCAGTATTTGGTCTCTTGTAGTCTCTAGGTACTCCTATTTTGCCTCAGTAAGTTCACCTAGTTTAATCCTGTTTCCGTTAGGTGTGTTTTAGATGTTCCAGGTAAGGTTCAAAAACATGGCAGAATAACTTGCTCCAGTTTATTGCCAGTTTGTAACCTGAAGAATGAAAGTTTATACTCCTATAAAATGTTCATTTCTTCCAACACTGTTAGAAGTTCTTGCTTTCCACTTAAATATTTTCCCTTGCATCTCAGATGCTACAGCATCACAATCCTAAGGAAGGACCCACATTTCTAACCACTACTCAAAATACATCAGTTTACATGTTACTTGGTTTCATTAACAACCTAGATATTTCATTTTGTAGTCCCATTTTGCACCTATGGATCCAGTTCTACTGACTTAGTTGTAATGAAAATTAATTCCTACACCTAGCCAACTTCACACTACAGGTGCTGCTGAGGAGCTATTCTGTTCTACCTGTCTCAGAGGCACAAGACAAGAAGACGGCTGAAGGCGCCCAGCCATGCCTGAACAGCCTTCAGTCCAATTCCAGAGCACTGCAGGGGGGAAGGACATTACCAAGACTTTCCTGAGGAGCCATGTGGTGACACTGCATGTGCTGTATTCTTGAGTTTCTGACTGCGTATTGAAATCCATCAAGCCACAAACAGGGTTGGTATTCCAGATTAATGGCAAGACATACACATGCAGTAATGAAGTAGTCATCCCAAATGACGATTAACTAAATGCCACCATCAGAAGGGACTGGTGAACAGAACCATCCTTGCAAACTCCTAGACATACACTCAGGAGGGAAACACAACCTGGCTGCTCATAGGGAGCAAGTCCTGAAGGAGGACCACCCAGCCCTTGTGATTCTAACACAACAAGGTGTTTAATTATATGGATATGCTTTCAGAGTGCTCAGCATCAAGGTTCCCCTTTTCTTGCTGTGTTGTATTTGCTGTATATTGTATGGAACTTAATGCTCCATAATTATTATGCAGATTATATGCAATCTGTACCAGCTGTGCTTACAGTGTACTGCAAATACAGTTTGGATGGAGAGGCAGTAAAACTAGAAATGCTCAGGCCTCCAGTGCAATTCAGAGAATAGATCTGGCAACACAGAAACCAAGAAAACGTGCACCAAAGATTAACCTTTCAGGAACAAGACAGGCTTACTCTGAGCATTAGTTCTGAAAGGAATGAGGTTGTGGTTTCAGTTCAGTCTTTAATAGTCATAAAAGCACTATAGATAATATTCCATATCAGTGATTTCTGATCAGGAGAGTCCTACAAGCAATTTTCCAGAGCATACTGCTACTAATCTACTGTTGTAATCTGGAAAAAAAAAAAAAAAAAAAAAAAAGAAAAGAAAAAAAAAAGTGCTCTGCTATACATGTATCAACAGAAAATCCAGTCAAAACAACCTATCTTGGCTGCCTTGTCATTTCAAGGGGCTAGCCACATCTTCCGTTAAAACTAGCAGCCAAAATCCCCAGTTCCACACTCACAGTATGTTCTCAGGTGTACAAAACTCAATCTTTTATTGTTGCTTAGCAGTGGTGACTCCCTTACTACCTGTACTGCAATACTTCTATTTTTCTGGATGAATTTAATGCAAATTATCTGATTTTAATCTATTTTGTTGGGAAAAAAAAAGAAACAAACTGTTGGGAAAAACAATGTGATTTATAATCAGTTAAGCACAAAAGTTCACTTTTATCCCCCTCTATTTAAAATTAGCGTAGATGGTTATGATTAATTGCTGAATCACACCATGTGCTCTTTTCTACAGTAATTGCTAACTGAAATCAACAGCAGTAATGTCATCCATTTTAATGGGTTGGGATCAAGCCACAAGACATAAAATAAAGACACTTCTTGCTTCAAAATGCTTAGGATCAAAACAAGAAAAACACAAGAGACACACTGGGAAACCCAGAGGGATGAATGACTAGGAATTTAATTTCTCATTTATTGCTAATATTATTGTTGACTTGCTTGTTAATGTAATGTAACACTTACATTAAGGGATCTATGTTGGTGACCCGCTAATGATGATTTCTGGCTGCTGCCAGGATAGGCAGACATACAAGAGACTATTTTGGTGGTGTTCAGGAGCTATTTCCTTGTTATTTATGGGATTCAAAGCTCTTAAACAATTTTGGGGTCATTTTTTAATAATTAGAGCCAGCTGAATTGTAGTTCAAAAAGGACAGAACAGGTATGGGGCCTCTGCTTTCTACACTGCAATCACAGCATAAGGGAAAAGGCAGAAACTGCAGGGCTGGTTTTATTCCCCACTTCATCAGGTGGGGAGGGTGGAAGAATCCCCTAATTGCTCTTGTGCAGTGTTGCAGCGAGCACAGCTATGTCCCTGTGCAGGTGAAGACAAAGGACAGGATCTCTTGAGCCTCCATGGCTCCCTGCCTATAAATACAAACTTTTTTGTGCCACCCTAAGACACTGCCTCGTTTTTCAGGTTATCGCAGACAGCTCCACACAGTCCAGAGGTTGAGGAAAGGGCCATGGGGAAAGAAGAGGGAGAAACCTCACCCCTGTCCAACTAAACCAGACCCCATGGGATTGGACTTAGGTAAGCCGTAATTATCCAGCCAAAAAAAGCCCTACAGCTGCTAAGTGTGATCTGAAGAAGGAGTATAAGGCAGTGGCAAATGCACACTTAGAAACTTCAGTTTCTAAGACAAGATGAAAACCAGCTCCTTGTAATGGCAGGCATGGACATGGGCATAGGTAAGACTGCTGTAATACCAGGTTGGATTGGTTTTGCCTAGCTGTTTTTCAAAATGGTACACTTCCTAGGAAATTGGTACCACTTACCAAAGAACACTGTAATCCCTTATTTACAGTGAACAGTCATGGACACAATTGTCCGAGCAGAACAGGCTAACAGTACAGGCTAACAGTTAGAACACAGCTAACAGTATTTGAGTGGCAAGTAAACAACTGCTGCTTTGAATCACGGGTAATGTTTATATCTGTGTAAGTGGGAGTAAAATTCTTCTGTTCTTAAGACAAAATGAGGAACTAAACCCTTGGCAACTGCAATGGCAGTCACAACAGCCCTCCAGCATGACTATGAGTACCAGCATCAGCAGAAAAAAAACCTCTCAGTTCTTCACATGTGCGTGCTTGCTTGTTTTTTAATCAGGACCAAACAGAAGCCATCACATAACTATGGCTGACACTGGAAGATAAACTGGGAAACAGGTATTACCCATTGCCTTGCAAACCTGAGCCAAACCAGCCATGTTTCTTGCTGTCCCCTCCTTAGCTGGGCTGGTGCTTCGCCCGCTCCAGCTATGGCTATTCAGTCTGCAAGGCTCCGTGTGCCAGGGACCACCTACTGTGTGCAATCATCTACATCCTCCTGAACAAGGCTTCTGTTTTTGCTGGTTCTCCCTAGGCTAGACCATAATAAATATGATTATTTTAACAATAACACACACATTAATAGTTGCTAATGCATTGCTTGAATTTTCCTTTGAAATGCAATCTGTGCTCTCCTCCCTCTCAGCAGCATAATCGCTGGCTGAACTTTTCTCAGCTAACCGAAAGTGCCACAGGTAAGATTTCTTGCATTATCAGCGCTTTTAATCTTTCAGTAATTTAAAGAAAATACATCTTTCACTGTGATTGCAAATTAGCCCAACTGCTGTTTGGTTGGTTTGGTTTTGCTTTTGTTTTTTTTGCCTCTACCAAGCTGTTAAGTTCCTCTCAAAGAGCAACCCATCCTGGCAGCAGCAGCTCGGCCATGACAGCTCCACCCGGCACAGAGCGATCCCCTTCCCTGCCCGCCAGTCAGAGACCTGTCTAAACACTATGAATCTGGCTGCCAAGTGGGAGAAGGGAGTCGCCCACTGCTGCCCTGGCAATTGTTAGGGCTGGCTCAGCAGCGTCCGTGCTTCCCACAGTGGCTACACGTGCACTGTACAAGGCCCTGCCATGCCCTCTGCACCAGCTCACCACCATAAAAAGAAAAGCCCAGTCTGCTCAAGGAAGAAGATAAAATAACATTTCAGCTTGTTTGCCTGGGTTTTAAGGAACCTTTCTCCTCATGTGGTCAATTCCTCTTATCTCACTCTTAACCCAGTATCCAATTTATGAGCAATACATATGACAGGAGGACAGGGGCCCCATCATGGCCCTAAACCCTACTGTGTTAAGCACTGTATAAAGACAGCAAAGAGATGATCCTTTGCCCAAAGAGCTTACATCTAAGCATAAAATGGAAAAATCTCATTATTGACAGATTAATGACAATCTGTCAGAGTAACCATTCCTATTAGGAATGTCTTGTGCAGTGAAGTAGTGCAGAGGCCCTTATAATTAGCTACCGATAGCTAATATGATGCAAAAAACGTAGAGTTAAAATTAAGGACTCACCTCCATGGCAGCATTAGATTGAAAATGAGATGAGCACACAGAAACATTTCAAACTGAATGTGCAGACAGGTAACTATGGGGAACAGTTTCAGTGCATGGGCTTCTTTCATGAACTTCATAAGAACACACAGCATCCTGAGAACTGACATTTTTATGTCTATGAATTTTCTTCTTTCATCCCAGTTTATTGAGCTGGTTTTACAAAAGTAAATAATCATGGACTAGCTACAGTTAGAATTCTTTCCATATTGTTGCTACCTTACATGTATTTGTGGAAATAAGATTTTCCTCAGATTAGTTCTTTTGCTTAGTGATCTATAAATCAGTTATCAAATGTTGGCTAAACACTGTGTTAAACTTCGTGAGTCACTGAGCTGTCATAATTACAAGTTAGTACAAAAAAAAGGTTGTAAGTATTTCTTCTGCACGTACGGATTCCTAACACACGCAGAGCTTGCAACAGCCTAAGAACAATTTCACACTACTCACCTCCAGTCTCCCAGCTGCCATCTGAGATGGAGAAGCCTTTTGATATTCAATCCAGTCTTAGACAGTGCCAGCACTTAGATGATATCTAAGTATATGTCAAGAAATACAGCTAGAAGGAGCTTGAGGAAAAAGGATCTTACATCCTCACGTGGTATAAATGGGTATGCACTCATGCCTGCCACTGAAAATCACGCCAATTTACACAACGTGAGCATCTGTCTCTTTTCCACGGGTAAGGACTTGCTGCCCAAGGGTAAGAAGCAGCCCATGACATTATTTCACATGGGCATATGGTTTTCCTTGCATTACTACTGGGTAGACCCCACATGGTTTCTCCCATCCTTAGGAGCGAAAGACACTGATTTTGTCTTCAAATTAAATTATTCAGACCAAAATTAAATGGCCATAAACTCCTTGGGTCCACAGCTCAGGCTCAAAGACCTATTGTTCCATTCATTTTTAATCTGAGTACTAGGACCTCTGAATTTCCATACATTTATTTTGACTAGTCTTGATGTTTGCCAGTCATGCCACCAGCAGGATATACACCCAAATACTTAGAGCTAATCCTTCAGCCCTTAGATTAAAAAAACAAAACAAAAAAAACACCTAATTACCCCAAATTAAGTACCAGTACTGAATTAAACCTTTCATTACAGACTTGTAAAATGTGTCTGAAACCAAACACCACACAGCAAGCAAAATTGTTTGATACTGAAATGCAAAATATATGCATTTTTAATTTAATGAAAATGAGGTGGTCATTCCCAGTTGTTTTGCTGATCAATAGGATGAAATATGCGTGCTAAATATGAAAAGAAAGAGCTTAAAATTAAGCGAAAACATATGGCAGAACACAAATGGGGGAGTTCCACTTTTCTAAAAATTAAGATCTGCTAGAAGCTAGAAATGATAGACCATGAGTACCTAATGCTCTTTACAGCATATGCAGTGCTTATGAAACATCCAAAGATGAAGGAGAAACTGTTCCAGATTTTACACAGTTAATGTATTATACAGAAGAAATGCCTATTTTTGATGTTTTTCATTGACACACACTGATATACATTATGTCATATCAACAAACAGCAGCTTGTCTGTACTTAATAACTACAAGGCGTGGGTAAGAAACAGCTAAAGCATAAAACCCTAAGGACAGGGCTTCATTGTGAGCATTAAATAATCGTTACAATGCAAAATTACTCAGTTATATCTCTGTTTTACTTCAAGTTATGCAAAGTCTGATCCAGAGCTGAATTTACTGTCAATTCCAGTTACAGTGGCATTTCACATGGTATTTTTTACATACAATTCAAGGGACACAATCAATTTTATTTTTTAACCATCAGATTTCATTCATTAAATCCAGTTTGGTTTTTATAATAAGGAGAACTGTGCTCCAAACATGCTTTATGTGCAAGTCCTTCTGAAGTCCATCTGATTTAGTTTCTCATGTCAAAAGCTCTCTACCTCAAGAGATGACCGTGCAGGGGAAAAAACACTTGGGCTTTTCTTTTTTCAAAACTGACAAACAATTATTATTACGAAATTTGAAATTAATGGTGAGATGAAAATAATAATAAATGGTCTTCTAGCCATCGCTACTTTTACACAAAAGTAGACACAACAAAGGGTCTTACAACTGGCAGTATACTTTCAAATAATGTCAGTATTTAAATTCAGACATTCTACAGCTGTCCAAAGAAACCTGGTACACGGATTTTCCTTGGTAGAGGAGCTGTGGAGACGGCTCATAAAAACGCTGCTTTAAACTGAGCAGTAAGAAACCTATAGCACCCTCTCTGTCAAATCCAAGAGCAGAACCTTGCTGTGCTAGTTGAAAAACGAATAAATTAATTAATAAATACACTGCAGCGGGTCCAATTGGTAGGGCCAGCAGGCCTAATTTCCTCCTAGAGCTGTATAACAAAAAACCCTGACAAAAACCCAATCAGAACTAGACCTGCAAACACACCAAAGAAGTCCCACTGAAGTGTGTTGTGTGGGGCCCACCCAAGCCTACGCTGATGGGGCTTTCCCTCCTGCAGAGCAGGTCTTTCCTTGAGCAAAGGAAACACATTTTTTCCTGGAGTGTATGCAGATCTAAAGCGACGACAGCTGAAATATATGTCATTGTAATGGGTTCTGTCATAACTGGGCAAAACACGGCAATGTTAGAAAGCATTTATCAAAGATATGACAGGGCTTTCAAATTATGCTGCCTTTCATCCATTGCTTAATAAAAATGTGCGAAGTGATAGAGTACTACCTCGCCAATATCACTAGCAGCAAAATACTTATTTTCTTTGGGAGCAGCTATTCAGAAATAACTTCACCGAACTTCAGAATCATAATTACAGGAACTACCGTGGAGGGATTTAAAAAAAACCAACAATCTGTGTGACAAAGCAATTATATAAACCTATTATCTTTAAACAAACGTTTCAGCTCTAATAAAGTTATTTGCTCTCCTTTACTGAGATAAGAAAAAAATCCTTTTGTTCCTGTCAGCCCACCTGAGCAGGATGTCTTGCCTGAGCACGGGCTGCAGCACTGCGTCCTCATGCCTCCACCGTCCTTGGCATTTGGAGGATGATTCAGTTGAACAGGCTTCAGTGGTACACTCCTGAGCTTTCTACTCTGCTCAGTATTACCATGAGTTTTAAAAGCTTGAGCTGGGGACTACCCCTTAAGCCCTCAGAGGACAAGAAGAGCGTACACTGATTCGAGTTTGGCCAGGAGCATCTGGAGAAGCTGACATCCCACTGAAGATACTAATGAGTTTTCATGAACGTCAGCTACAAAAACAAGGCCCCATCTCCTGTCACCCTTCAAGCGTACACTGAAGCATCGCTCAGTTATTACATACAGAGAAGAAACCCCCTTCAAGGTCTGCAGACTTGTACAAAACTAGGATCTCACCAAGCAAAATTTTGACAGGCTGCAGGTTCAGCAGAGTATGCAAGAATATGCAAGATACTGGGAAGTTTTTTGACTGGCTTTTGGGATGCAAAGTGTCCCCAGCCAGAACCCCGTAAGTTATTTCTAAAGCTCCAGTTGCTGCAGTAACACAGCACCTTGCTGCGAGCATCCCTGACAGGCAGATCTCTATTTCTGCTTGTTTATGGACTCAGAAGTCCAGACTTCAGCAACTGGTTAAGACTTTGCCTTTTACATCTGAACCCAGCTAATACTCACTGTGACAGTGTTGAGAAAGAGAGCACATATTTTCATAGGTTAGCTTTTATATATGAAGGACTCTGATGTTAGAAACATCCTTACATTTCATTACACACTACAGTCCATGTGTAATGGGCATGCTTCCCTCTGCCTGCTTTGTACCTACCTAGACTCAAGAACCTGCAGTGCCAAATTTCCATTGCTTAAGCTCCAAATGGTTTACATTTCTTTCACGACTGTTTCACTCTCTTTTCTACTTACAGCACAGAAACATAATCCAAATTCACCCCAATTACTGAGATCTCCTCCATCTCCCCAGGCCTTTATCCTTACAAGAAACAGAGGGGCCCTCCCTCCTACCATGGGTGCCCCAGAATCTGAGCAGGATTAGGACCACTCTGAAAGGGAGAAAGTCTTCTGCGTGAACACCCTTACATAAAATCCTCCTAACACCTAAAGTCCCACTGACAGAAAACTGGGATGCTTCCCCACCATGGAGAACTGAACTCAGGAACGTGAACAGATACTGGTTATGTCAGTTTTAACTGGATCGGTTCTAAATGACATATGGTGTTGCTCTGTTTCTGCACAAAGGCTTGGATTTCACCACTGCAGGAAACCCAGACACAAGAACTCAGTCTTTCTTGGTATTGCATTTCTCCCCAGAGACACAAGCCCCTCCTGGGCCACCACAGTCAAGGAGCTGGGGACTTACATTTTGCCCCAGCGCACCACCACATTTCAGCCTTCCCCGCAACCCTTGGTATCTTAGATAATCAACAAAGAGGGCAGAGCTGTAAAATAAACTCAGCGGTCACATGCCTCTTCCTCTATGATTTCTCCTGGAGTTCCTAATAAAACCCATTATGTTAAAACACACACAAAGTGGTCAGACACATACATGCACACACTCCCGTTTATCAGACACAGCAGCTTAACATTTAAAGCATATCAGAGCCCTGAACAGAATTTTTAATTTGCATATTAAGCAGTTATTCTTTTGTCAAGAAATGCGTTTAAGTCTACATTTACACGAAGTTACTGATTTTGTATGGATTCTCTAGGGGCATTCACACTAATCCATGCATGTGCCCAGTTGCCTGCAGGGATCTCTGGCACAGCAGCAGCCACGGGAAGAGTTTCTTATGCGTGCAAGACCCTCATAAACATAACCCTTATTTGGAGGGAATGCCAGGAAAAATAAACTGTGGCCTCAGTTCAACCTGCCATGGCCACATAGTTTTGCTCAAGAGTGGTCTTCTACTTACATTCAAGAAGTGAAATAGAAGAACCATCCTGCCAAGTTTCTGTCCAATGTGAAATCCTGCCTTGTGATGTCCCAGAACAGAACAGAAAGAATATGTGCAAAATATCCTTGTCAGTGCTCTCCAACTGCAGAGGCTGTGGTCCAAAATCTTTAAGATGCAATTTCCCAGAGGAGTTGGTTTTCAGGCCAGAATCTCACCTCATCTGTGCTGAAGAAACTCCAGTCAAGACGCATCGGTGATCCTGGCATTTAATGTGTAACCTGCTACAACATTTCTGTCTAGAGAATTTTGTTCTGTATTTTAGCATCATTCTTCTTATGAACCTGCAAGACAATTTTCTTCCAAGAAAGCTCTTGTTTGACTTTATATCTCTGACCTTAGGTTATCTTTTACAGTTTAATCTACATGAGCTTAGAAATCAACTTTTGCCTGTGATAGCCAGTTCATCCATTCATCTGATTGTCCAGAACAACTTACAATTCTCACAAGCAATTTGACAATTGCAGAGTATTTCACATTGCGTGTTATAAAGTCCGGTGCTGTAGAAATAATGAGACCTGGAATTACATACTGTATTGCAAATCTACTCATTCAGCGGTTAATGCTCAGGTAATTTAGGTGTTTTGATAACAGACATACCATAGGCCAACCTGCCATATTACTCTTTTCACAAATATGTCACGTGCCTCTCTCCAGGCTTACACACGAGTCAACTCCCATTGGTCCTCTCCATACCTCCCTTAATTTACTGGATACATAAGAAGAATAGGCTATTTTTAATGGATGGTTTTCAAACAAGCAAAGTCCTCCAGTCACTGAAGAGCACTCTGGAAGCATTTACTAAAGCTTTTAAGTTCATTACGAAGGAACATATGAATCTTCCTTGATGGGAAAGAAATCTAGGTTATTGTTGCCTGCTGGTAACAGAACTGGACTCTGCACCCACAGATTTCTGATGCAAGTGGGTGAGGAAAGGAGGTATCCTGCATTGCCCCTCAGTCCCACACAATGTTAGGGCCAGAAGCTGGGGAGAGGGCATCGTCCCAGCTACTGGGACAGGAGAGCCTGGTGAGATTGTGGTGGGCTCCTGGCAGCAATGGTAAGGCAGACAGCAGCATCAAGGTGGTCATAGACTGCATGATTTACAGAACAGGAAGGAGTTCGGAAATATCATGAGATTAGACAAAATTGTAAAACAAATGACAAATCAAAACTAGGCAACCGAGTGGCCAGTGTCATTAGACCAGAGTACATTCTGGCCTCAGGCAGCAACTGCTGGCTACTCCACATCACCATATGCCCTTTGCCTCCCTCTGTCCTCCTTTACCTACTCACTGCTCACTTTACCTGGGCTCACTGCGTGCCCCTAGCAGGTGGGAGCAGACATGTTGTCCCCCATAATTCAGTGCCTGCCCTACAAATCAGTCTTTGCAACTGTTTGCATAGCCCAAGTTCAGCAACCTGTAGCAACAACTCAAATCCTTCTTATTGCTGTTTTTAATATTAGCTTTTCTGCTTACTGCTTTGTTTCTGCAGTTAATGCACAGCCTGTAGTCTGAACTTCAAAGCCTTCCAATGTGCTATAGCATGGGGTTAACATGCAGTATCTTCTTAAATTACAAGGATGGCTTAATTCAAAGAAAAAATAGCAGGTACAGAACAGCCTGTCTGAAAGCAGATTGTAAACACTGCTTTCTTTCTAGCAAGTTCAATTCACTTCCAATTCTCATATTTTTACAGGTTTAATGAATCTATCAGTTTGATATCATGCAGTGAGATAAATGAGCAGTCAGTTTTGTTTTTCAGGTTTTTTTTTCACGTTTCCAATTGAAAACAAGCAATTAATGGGAAACATTAAAATATAAGAATGCAGCAGCTTTTAAACATATGGGAGCTTTCATCTGAGCAAGAAATTTGCCTGGAAAAGATTTAGGTGAGCTCACAACTTTCAATCAAAGATCTCTTTATTTTTAAAATAAACATTTAAGGTTACCATGTAATAGATGATTTTACACAACTGTATAGTTTTGGCTTTTACTAGAATGAATTATTGATGCCTTACTTTCATAACTGAGTGACTTGAAACAAACAATTTACAGTAGGTTTCACTGCTGTAAGCTCTTCAGACAATGCAGCTCTGGGAAAGCAAGCCCAATTTTCATCTGGATTGCATGTCAACAAAAACAAGATTGTAAAGGATACAGTCACTTTGAAAACAGATCAGTCTCAAAATGTTAATTTCTGTACCTGAATCCAATTGATAACTTATCGGTTCTGATAGCTTTTCTTGTTTTCAAAAAGTTTTTCTCAGTAACTGACAGAAGCTGAACATCAATTTCAGGAGAACAATTCCAGTTTACACAAGCTGAGGATGCGGCCCATATTTTCAAGAAGGGAGGTCCTTCCCACTGGTTTGCCATCTGCCAACCTCTACTTTCAGCTAATTAAACAGCGTCAAGTTCTAGCAGGTGCTTTGAGTTTTCCATTTCTGATACTGAGCAGGTCTGGCTTCAGGAGAGCCGAGCTGTAGATTCAAAGGTGCTGACAACACTGAACACCTTTTTAAATGTTGGAAAGCACCCTGACAGTTTGGACATTCTGCAGTTTCCATCCAAGATTAGTTTACGTAAGACCCATGAATGTGACCAATCAACCTGCTGGAGAACAGAAGGGCATTTTATTTACTTTCTACTATGGGCAGAAAAGTAACAAATGTCAGGTGTCTGAAAGAAGCCTAAATGAACAGTTATTCCATGTAACCATGGATTTCCTATAATTCCGAGCATTTTCTTTCCCTTTCTGCTATTCATATGATAAGCCCACTTATGCTACTGGTCTTAAAACAGACTGTAAACAGCTGGAACAGAGATCATCTCGTCTTGTGTGCAAGACCTACAACAATGGAGCCTTTATCATGCTGCAGACTTTCAGCACCGCTGTAATTCAAATACTGCTACTAATGATAGTGACTGTGGAATAGTATGAGTGAGACATTAACACGAACAGAGAATAACCCTTCATCAACCAGATGCTGTATAGGAATAACAGAGCACACCAGCCACATTTGCAGCATTTGCACGCATCCGGCTTTTAGTCCTGAAAGAGCCCCAGACACCTCAAATCTCTGGAAATATTGCTTCCAACATATCATATCAAATGAAGCCTCTTCTTGAAGATTCAGCAGCCCCATATGCCATTTGGGGCTATGGGGGAGAACAGGCCCTGCCAGATGAAACTGTCTCTGGAGAAGAGAAGGTGCTTCTGGCCATCGAGCTGGTTTCCATCCTGCCTAGGATGAAATAAAATCTACCCTAGTCTAAATCAGCTTCTTGCGCATCACACTGTCTGCTGAGAAATCAAGTAAACAATGCTGGATGGGGCTCCAGGCAGGATGAGGCAGTGAGCAACCTGGTCTAGTGGGAGGTGTCCCTCCCTACTGCTAGGGGGATGGAACTAGATGATCTTACAGGTCCAATCAAACCACTCCATCAAATAAAAACAAACAGAAAGCAAATTAAACAAGTATGAATAAGCAAAATGTCCATCAGACACGAAAATGCTGGTACTCCTCATGTGGCCTCCCACACCATGAGCATACTGCCTTTAGGCCAGACACCATTGTCAGATCAGAGTATTCAGATTTGTATGACCACGATAGGTCTTCCACTTCCTTCCCTAATTGATTCATCGTATGGAACCAGCACTGGTGGGTTTCCCTTGAAATTGTCACTGTGAAGGAAGACAAATGGGCCTGCAGCACCCAGCGCAGTTGAGCAGCTGCAGCCACATCCCCTCAGTGTGAGCTGAAGTGCTCTGAGATGGCCCAGGGAGGGGCCAGGGCTGCTGGAAGGGCTGTGCCTCCAAGGCTGGAGTGGGGACAGGCAGGGAGCAGCAATTTGCTGGACAGGAGATCCAGAAGCACAGCTCTCTGTTTTAAAAGGCATGGTGTTGCTGAGAAGTCACATGCTTTAAAACTGGACATAAATCATTGCAAACTTCAACTTTTGTTTCTACAGAACTTTTAAAATGCTTTTGCTTTCACACACAGGGCCCTGTTCAGCATCGTACTGCCATGGTGTTTTTCTATCTTGACAATTCACTTCCGTGAGCAGGCATGCAGCCAACTCAAATGAGACTCAACGCAGTGAAAAGCCCTTCAGGTAAACAGTGTGATAAGCTAAACTGCAAAAAACGAGACAATGTTTTTGGACTATGAAGCAGTTGCTATGGAGACGGTTGCTAATTAACTGCATTCAGCCAAGAGAACAAAGGGTTTAAGGGCAGACAGGACTCTGTATCTTAGAGTGAGCAATGCATAATGTCTTATGCAATCTGCACAACTATCATATCTGGAATACCTGAGCCTTTGCTTAGGTTGCAAAATACCTCCAGAAATGACAACAGGGTGGTTTATTCGGTTAAATTTGAACTAATTTTTAGGTAATTAATGACCTATAGGTATTTAAAAACAAACAAGATGCATGTTTAGGAGCCACAGGTATCATTAATCAGTGCACAGAGCCAGGACCGCTCTAAATACTGAAATGATTTATGTTCACCCAGAGTTACTGCTTTCACAGCCAATAAAAATGCCATGGAAAAATCACTTTTAAGACAATATAATGTACCTAATCTATTATTCTCTCTTATATCTTAAAAATGGTTAGTTTACAACACTCAGAAAAATTAAATCTTTGATTCCTTTCAAAGTTCTCTGACGGAGGCCTTGGACCTTAATATTGTGTTTCCCTTGGAAAGAGCTACTCTAAGTGTACATTATTTTATAGGGTTTACATTTGGGGATAGATGCATATTATGACTCTATACAAATTCTATAATGCAATGAAAAGACCGCCACTTTATCAGCAGCGACACAAATCCTTGTCCAGCATAGCTCCAGCTTGCAGAACTGCTGTGTGAGGCTCCAGAAGCCCAAGCAAGCCCCGGCTCAGGTGGAACCACCAAGCCCTGCCAGCAGGCCACGGGCAGTCCCCAACCAGCCCTCCTGCACCACACACCCATTGCCTTGGCTGCTCCTGCCAGGAGTCCCCAGAAGTGGGACTCAACACAGTTCTGACTTGAGGCATTTCTTTGTGACATCCACAGCTTCTAAGTACGGGCTTTGTTTTCTCAGTGCCCATCGGCCAATAGCGAAACACAGAACAACCGCAACAGTTGTGCAGACCAGGCACCTCTGTATGGAGCACAACTCACCTGTCAAACCAGCCAACAGACACATTTAAGCTAACACAAGACTTCTTAAAGCCTGGATAAATAAAGCAACTTTTTTTCCTTTTTAAGGCTTTAAATATATAACTTATATTAAATCAAAAGAGAGATTTTTTTTTAATGATTTAAATGCTGCTAGGATTTATAGGGTCACAATCAGTTTTGAAGTTAAGGCCCTACTAAGGGGAAGGAGATGAGTTCACGCCTCATATGAGGCTATTACTTAAGCAAAGCTTGCTGCACACTGAACAAGCACCATATTAATATACTACATGAAAGCCTAAGGTTTGGGGTTTTTTTTTTGACATTTTAAATTATGAGGTATCTGCAAACAGATCCTAAATCTGAATTGCACATGGATTTTCCACACCAGCCAATTCAGATTGCCCCAAGACATCCCTTCCAGCATTAATCACTCACCCACGCTGCTGTAGTTCATATTTCTTTTACTGAAACAGAGGTCTGCAAGATTCTTAAACTCTTGCCTAGAAAACAGAAATTATTACTTATGTGGCAAACTAAGTTTTAAGCATAAGGGACCCAATTCTGCCTTCAGTTACACTGCCATAAATCCTTAACAACTCCATTAGATTTATAACAGTGTAACTGAGGAGGAAATTGAGCCCAGGATATTTTCTAAATCGGTAATTAAATAGCAGAATTTTTGCTTGGCACAGAGTTAAGACCACTTAGATTATGTCTCTGGATAAGCTACATACTTTTCTGTTCCTTGAATAACGATGTTATGAACAAATTAAATCATCTTATTTTCACCAGTCTCTATATTACTCTGTGGATGGGCCACACTTCACATCATCTCACGGAGCATCAACATCAGGCTAAATATCCCTCGCTCTTCCACCCACCTTCCCTCTCTTCTCCATATAGAAGTTAAGCTCTTTATAGATGTCCATTATTTATACAAGCACCACGAGGGCCTTTTCATGTTTGGTTTCAAGGCACTGCTATATTAAAAAAAAAAAGCCTAATAAAATGGCATTTAGCCAACTCCCTTACCAGAGGCGCAAGGCGTCCTGTGGGCAGACTGGACTTCTAAGAAGATGCAGCCTGCTCTCCCAGCGCACAGGATGTGGTGCAGGAAACATGGTTTTGCCACAGTTGCCCTAAGCTCCCCAAGGATCACTGGATAAACTGTGAAAGGGGCCCCTTCAGCATTAAACCATAGATGGCTGAAGGGAGGGGGGGGCAAGGGGACTCAATTCCTTGCTTAGCTATAAAGCTCTTGATGACATCGGACAAGTTATTTAATCCCTCTATACTTCTTTTCTTCACTGGGGTAAAGGCAGCTTGTAAAACTTCCTGTCTCATATTTTTAATAGGAGTCCTTTTTCATTGCATTCTTACCTCACTTGTCTCTCTGCTCAGTATTTCCAGCCCTAAATCATCTCTGCTGTGCTTCCTCCCTCCCCCAACCACACACACCAGGGACCTGCCACCCACTCCAGCAGTACAGGCCCACCAAAGCCTGAGCTAGAGCTGGGCACAGGGGCTTTTTTTTCATCTGCTAGTGACACTCCTCTGGCAATCCTGTTACAGAGACCCAAGAGTCTTTTGTCACTGCCTCACAGGATGGAAAATTCTGCGGGTGGCTCCTCCGCACGCTATCCCTTACAGTAATTCTCCTCAGCACTTCACAGCCTCTGGTGATTAGAACTCCTATAGCTAGAAATACATCGTGCACTCTAAATATGTAACGTACAATATATGCCCGCATGCTTCGCCTATCTAAATATATGCTAACATATCTATCTAATAACTGCTACAAATATGAATCACAGCATTTCTTTGCAGAGAGCTCAGCCGGTGGGATGCAGTCAGACACAGAAGCAGAGAAGGAAGGCTGCCAGCCAGGCGGTGGCTAGTTGGTTCTGAGCAGACCTCCTTGTTGAGGTCTTAAATTTCACTGGGGTTGAAGGGAACTGATTGTATACACATATACTTATTCACAGACACGTGTGTATGTATGTACCTATTAGTAAGCATTTATTTCATCATTAATTGTGCTAGAAGGTTTATTGCTAACAGGCTACGGAAGTACTAAATGAATGAAAATGCAATTCTTGTTCTAAGAATTAAATGCCTTCATGTGATCTGGTATCTCTAGCATCTCTTAAACTAATTCAAACACTATTTTTACTACAGAAAATTATTCTACTACTTATCTATTGTCAGCAATATCCACAAAGAGTAAGTCTGCCGTCTCCAACCAAACAGAATTGGAACATTTTCCCAGTATCTAAGACAGTATAGTTACCTGCTACTTCAGGGGTAAAACTTTGATGCCTGAATCCAAGCAGCTGAAGATACTTTCCTCATCTGTCTTTCCTACCACCCACAGTACTGCTAACAATTTAAGCTATAATTTCTATTTAAGCCATGCTCTTCTTTTCTGTGCTAGCAAAACACCAGTGGACATTAACATATAAGCAACTTCAGGCAAATAAGCTTGAAATGCAAATTTAGTATAATCTAGCTCACTTAATTTCACATAGATTACTGGAATATGCTCCCCAACACCCACCAGTGTATATCCCATGCCACCCTCCCTAGAACTTTCAGACATCGAGTTTGTTGCCTGTACTGCAGAAAACCCAACATCCAGCCTGAGCCAATTGCACTGCTGCTTATCTGGACCCCCACCTTATTTCTTCCGAGGATGACAACCACATAATTGGGTTGATCTTCAGATCTGTTTTGATGCTTTATACATATGGTAACCTCTGGCAGACTTAGTGCCCTCTTACAAAAGTTGGCCAAATTTTGTGCTAACTATAAAATTTAAGCAAGTTACTAAATTCTACCAGATTGTGTGAGTACACAAGATTTCCTCTTTTCTGGATTTCTCTTGCCATTTTTTTTCTTCCAGAATGAGCTAGAGAGACCTCAGTCAAAGCATAAAATCTGCCTATATCCAGGAAAATCCTCAGGAGGCCTGACCTAGATGGAGATGGCTGTTGTAGAAAGGCTGTAATTAAGCAGTTGCGATAGTGACGCTGACTTCTCACAGTAGAGAATGTGTGTGTTGACCACAGTTTCTATTAGCAGTGCTTATTTGAGCCCTCTGTAGGTAACATTGCAATGGTGTTTGACTGACATCCCCAGCAACTCCCATGGTATGCAATGCTCTCGGGATTTCTATTTCCTCGTGTATCCAGGATGCATTGTTGTCTCTTGTACAACGCGTCCAACAAATCATGCTACTTCCCCACATTTAAAAGAGCATTCTTGACATAGTATTAGCATATTTATGCTCATCTCTCTTCTCCTTCACCTAATTTGTGTCATTTTTGCTCACAAAAACATGTGCTTTAATCATCCACTGTAACATTTTTAGTCTGCCTAGAACAAAAGCAAAAAAAGCTTCAGAGGAAGCATTTTCTGTTAGCTAAGTCATTACTTCCACCAAAAGTCTGTAAACTGTTAATCCATTAACGTCCAATTCTTTAAACTATATGGTCAGACTAAAATCATCTGGAAGCCCAGACACTGGAGTGTCTCTCTGATGTTCCAGGCCAAGTGTCCTACATTAAACTGTTCGTAAGATAGGAAAATATTCATGCAGTGGTATGACTACAGCTTCTCAAGGGTATCGCAAAAAAACATCCTGCATGCATTTGTGAGGAAATCCCTGTAAGACACAGTTACGATACATACTAATTTTGAATAGCATGGCACCCTGGGAATTGTGTAAGACTCATGTCACAACCATTGCATTTACTCTCCAACAGTTATCCAGGTTTGCTCCTGAGAGGTGTAGGGAAGAATATAAACCAATTTCTCTGGGAAACTGCACATCTTCAGAAAGCCAAAGATGCTGTAAGAATTTTTTCATGCTGCCACTGCCTCTCTTGTTCCCCATCACGTTATTTGTAATCACATCCATAGTGTGCAAACCTACTAGGGGAGTGGGAGAAGGCTAGGATGAAGTTTCCTTCCCAGCATGGTTTGGATGCCTGGCTTTCACCACTCATCTCAGTGGCCCCAGCTCTGCCTGCCTTGAACAGCCGGCCAGAAGTCTCCAATTCCAGCAGCTCTTGGATACTGGTACAAGTCACCACGGTGGTGGTGCAGGTGCCAATTTTCAACCATTTCTCATTTGTTACTTGGCCAAGCAAAGTACTCCCTGCACCATCCAAGTTTCTCTCTGTATAAAAATAACAGTTCCTACATTTTCCTACATCTTCTGTTTCTATAAACATGCTCAGAACAGTGGTATCTGACAGGAATATAGCACACATTCCACAGCTTCATATAAGCACTTTATGGGGGATATGGATCAATGAGATCCTCCTAGAATTCTGCGAGATAATACAGCTGGCACCTGAAGTTAGTAAAAGAGGAGACACTTCTACCATAACTTCATAGCGGTATAATGAAAAGGATACCAAACCTAACAGACCATTATAAACCCTAAGTGTGTTTGAGGTCTCACTTGTCCAATTCAAACTGTCCCCAGGTTGTCTGAAACAGGTGATATTCACTCTGTCACGCATGGTGCAATCACAGTTCTGTAAGAAATTAGCTCAAAGAAACGAGTATATTTTCTTTTATGCTATTTACATGTAGGATTTCCAACTTTCTTAAGCTCTCAGTACTACATGATCAACACACTAAAACAATCTAATCAAGGCTGTTTTACCTACCTCCCTAGTGGAAAAAGCCTACTTCTTAAGGCTGCAAAAACTATGCCTCTGCAATTACAGGATCACAAGTTCATCTTGTGAAATCAGAGCTTGAGGAAAAGTGACCTAGTATAAAATCATACTAGACAATCTTCTAAACAGATCCTGGATGTTGTAGAGAGGCAGCATTAAGTCAGTGGTGTCAATGGTCTCATTCTAACGTGTCATTTCTGAGCAGGGGTTTTACTAAAAGAACACTTGCCAGTATTACTTCCGATTTCCTTTGGAACGATCATTCTCCTGAACCAACACAGCAAAAGGAAGTGCCACGGATGACCCTGCACAACATTACTCACACTTTCAGACACAGCGCTTCCCACAGCCTGCTCTCATCTGCCCACTCCCCAGGTAGGAGTCAATACCCTTATCATGCACAGCTCTTACAGTCCCACTTAGATTTTCTCATGAGAATAACCACTTACAGCAGTGGTGGGCCATAAAGAATCTCCATCTTGCTAAGGCTCAGCTGTTGACAACTTACTCTTGAAAGCCAAAAAGAAAGATTAAATCTTGTTCCCCCACATTCCAGAAATCCTAGACTACAAATAAGCCCCATACCCTTCATTACTAATGGCAAAAGTGCCAACTGCTCATCTCACACAAGCAGGCTGCCTTCCTGCAAACACAGCATAATACCGCAAGAACACTACTGGATTACAAAAATCCTTATAGGCAGACTTGTTCATAGTCTCAGCAATTTAAGTAGTAACTTTTCAAACAGACACCATATCTTAGGGCCTTCATCCTCTTCACCTTTAGCTGGCTGCCAATTGCTCAGCACACGCTTGTAGCCTGCCTTCATGCATGCACTGTGCGATGATGTAACGTAGAGTGCAATCACAGGATTGCAGGAATGTTTCTAGACAGACTTGTTTACAATCTAAGAAACCCAAATAGTAACTTTCATAACAGAAGCCCTGTCTCCAGTGCATTTTGTGTACGCTGCTGTGAGATCAAAAAAAAAAGAGGAAAGAAAACCGAAAAGAGCCTACTGCTGTAGAACCACTGCAGTAACAGATGAATAAACGTGCAACCTGATACCTCACATCTGGTATTTCATCATTCCAAATACCTTATTCACATTCAAATATAATTAATACCGTGGAAACTTTATAAGGTACTGATGTCTTTATAGTGGCAATAACTTGTATGGAACTTTTAAAATTAAAAGCCAATAGTAAAAATAATTTGTAACATGTTACTGTTTTCTTCATAAAGCTAGTCACCTCGCATTTTCCTAACAAAAACTCAGACACCTAGTGATAGCACTTACCAACAGAATCAAATAAGCCACAGAACTGGATTTCTCTTGCTGAGGCATCAGTTCAAGTTCAATATTCAATTTATACAGGGTGCTTTGAAATTACTATTATTACTCATTGTACATAAGTCTTATCATCTGAAGATAAATTTTTATGAAAGTATCATTTTTCCTTTACTATCACAGTAATTCAAGCCAAGAGATTTTATCCATGACCTAATAAATGTATACAACAGTTTTGAAAGGCTGCTATGCACCTTCCTGCATTAAATAGCACTTAGTCCTCTTTGTAAAGCAACTAAACACATTACAGAGCTTCCTTCTTAAGTAATCATTAATGCTCTCTTAAGCAGTTCTGTTGCATAGCTAAACACATCCAATGCAAATGACATCCACCTACTTCCTTGTCTTACAGGCAAAAGCTGTCTTTGCTGCCTCAAGGCTAAGTTAGCAATGCACATCTGCAGGCACTGCACTTACCGGCGATGTACATTACATTGGCACTGTCCCTGCAGCTGCACCGAAGCTGCATCTAGGTATGGCAACTCTTCAAAAAAGAGGAAAACACACCTGTGGCCAAACCCACTTCCACTGTAACTCCAGTGTCTTCAGTATAACACCAGGGATAGAAGTACCGCTGCGTTTCACAGCAGTTCTCATTCTTCCAATCTTTTCCAAAGCACTCTCCCAGGAGCAAAGACAAGCACAGGCAAATACCCTGCCAACAAGTGAGTTCACAGGAGTTGCTACAAGTAACTGAACTGCCAACAGCAAAAGACCAACAATTCGAGCAAAGTACAAATGCAGGACAGCCAATGCACTCTAATGGGCCAGTTTTACTACATGTAGGTAAGCAAGGACACAGAAGTTCCGTTCTGAAACAAATCATAGGGTGCCCCTATTCAGTCTGTGGATGAATCTTGCAGTTTATCAATTTTATTTTTATACAGTACAAATGAAAAATACCAACATCTTGCAAGACAAATGAAAATAAGTCCAAGAGAGGAGCCTTCTACAAGCTTAGCTTAACTACTTCCAGAGGGAGTAAGAGCATCAAGTTATGGATGTGTTCCTCTACCCTGCTGAAAGCCTTCCTCTATTTATTCCCTCCTCACCCTTTTTCTTTCCATTTACTAGTCCACACTATACTAGCAGCAAAGCCAGAAATGTAAGATCACCTCCAGCACACAAGTACACTGGAAGGGGGAAAAAGCAATGGCAAGCAGCACTTTTGTGCAGAAACCTTACCACTTGTCCCTCGGCCTTACTGTGCACTCCCTTTCTCTCAAGAATCTCCAAGCTAAGATTCTTGGAATTTGATCCCTCTGAACCGAAACAAGTGTCTTTGCTTCTTACCCAATCATTTCCTATAAATTAAAAAATAAGAGTTTCATTAAGTTTTTGTTTTCTGAGGGCTTCTTCAGGTAGCCCTCGCCTAGGACTGAAGGCAGAACGAGCAGCAGCTCAAAACGCTCACAGCTTCACCCAGGTCATGACTTAGTCCTTACAACATAAGGATGCTGCGGAGCAACAAAGCACAGCACGCTCTCCCTCTTCCTGCCCTCTCCAGCCATGTGGTACCAATGGTCCTTGACACAATCTTTCATTCCCATCGCCATCTGCTGCCCTAGGTTACTTTTTCAGAAGGCAAGGAGAGAAGGAAGTAAACACCCTTCCTGTCCTTTCCTTCTCCTTCCCTCCCAGCCCCAGATCACAGCTATAGCAGACAGCTGAAGTGACTTGTGCTGCTGGGGAGGTGAGGGACATCCACCAGAGTGCTTCCAACCACCACAAAGAACAGCAAAGAAACTCCAGCTTCTTGCTACACGAATGTCACAGAGCTCTCATTAAATCAAAGACTTAACAATGCTTCTTCGAGCAAACTCCCTGCTCATCTCCAAAGGAAAAGAAGTACAGTTACTTAACTTAATCCACACAGAGTGATCATTGTATTTGCCTCCGTAAAGATCATATTTGTTCTAGTGCCTACATCTAAAGGCAATTTCAGTCAGAAAATGAAATGGTGCTCTCTTGACCTTTTGTCTTACATGGTTCACGAGTTACTGACATTACAATATCCCCCAACACTATGGAAGCCGAGAGATATTGCAGTGTCTCTCTTGTAAGTGAAATAAACTTGGTATGCCACTAAAAGGCATTAAATTATTTTCATTATGCCACACAGAATCTAAAACACTTAGACTGTTTTGATTTCAAAATCCTTGGAGAACAATTATGCTCTCATGGCCATAAGACTCTATTATAAAGTCCTCAGAAACCTAGCATGGTTTCAATAAATCCTCTAGCACTACAAAGCAGTTACTCAGCTTGGAGAATGAAAACATGAGTTCATCCACTGCAAAGTCAGCATGTAAATTCTACTAATTCAGGATCCCACACTTCTTAACACATTTTTTTTCTGACCAGGACAATGCTCCAAGTCAAGCTTTCAGCATAATACACACACTTCCTTTTTCTGATTGAAAATGAACATGATTCAATTTAGAATGAGCATAAATAAATGAGACACGCATATATGTTTATGGTGTTATTAGCTAGCAGTAGTAATCAGCAATTAGATATGCATAAATAGTTTCCTATGTATATGCAATTTAACAAATGTTAAGGTTTGGTATTAAAGAACCATTAAATTAAATCGGTGACTGTCAACGTGAATAGAGAAATATGTTAATTTCTTTAATTTATACCGTGTCACAAAGAATGCTTTAGAACACCATAAATCAGATTTCAGGAGTGACTGTTGTGAATCCTGATTTAAGAAAATGCAGCCACCCTTATTAGAGCTGATGAGGCTGTTCAAACCTAAGTAGAGCTTTTGACCATAAATACACAATAAGCTTGTTTGTATATACATGCTTATGTCCCCCTAGAAAGAGCACAACCTTCTAATTAAGCAAATCATCCCATTGCCAAAGGAAAATAACAACAAAATGCAATCAAAACAAGCAGAAATTACTGAGGGGGTTGACAAGAGAAATTGTATTCCCC
>NW_024884586.1:1176001-1247419 GCF_019232065.1 Centrocercus urophasianus
CCCCCCCCCCCCCCCCCCCCCAATAAAAGAACAAAAGAAGCAAACACCCGGACAGGAAACTGGGACCCAGCAACTTTCTGCCAACGGCAGCTGAGATGCTTCATCACAACTTGCTTTTTCCAGACCCGACACTTCGTGTGGCCACCAGGGTCACATGGCAGCTGCAAAGGGAGGCCGGGGGAGCCGGTCCCGCTGCCGGCCCCCAAAGAGCCGGAGGCAGCAGCAGTGTCCCTGTTTCCATGACCTCATGCGGGGGGGTTGCGGGGGCACAGCTGGTGGCAGCTGCAGCACCATCTGCTCAGGGCTGAGCCCGTGGCCTCCTGCCTGCCTCGGGACACACGGCCAGGTAGGGAGCGAGGTCACCTCTCTCTGGGCTCCCCCAGGGCACGGCCACCATTGGCAGCTGCTGCAGGGTGAGGGGCCGGAGGGACATTCTGCAGCCCACAAAGAAAAGTTTGCAAAATGGAAAAGAAAAGGCAGCTAGGCCTTGGGAGCGAGAGAGCTTCAGTGAGCGGGATGAGAGCAACACAGCTATGGTTAGTGCGTGCAGATGTCAGCATCAGTCGCAGGAGCATGTCATTATGGAACACTGTCACCACATCATCTGATTTATAGCAGTCTGTGCTGAAAAAAGGGGGGGGAAATGTAATGAAAGGCACAAAAGCACCCCTAACTTGCCTCTTCTGTCAAGAGGATTCTGAACACGACAAGAACTTTGCAATTTAATATTGCATGTTTCGTCACGTGATCCTGCCACCATATTCCCCATTTCTATTTATGCACCACTTATAAAAAAATAATGAAAAATGCTTAAATATTTTCTGTGCTCAAGGAATGACACATTTAAAAGTTTCTTTTAAACATTCTAGGCAAATTATAGTATTCATTAAGGACACAGTTATGCACTAACATTGCTTCCAAGTGCCAGCAATACATCAGCCCACTGGAGGTCTCTCAACTTGATTTCATCAAGATTTGCTCTGTAATTGCCAAAGTCAGAGCCAGGAACGGCATGTAAAAACAAGCTGGCCTTTATGGCTCATACAGGGACAATTATTTCCAAAGGCTAACTGAGCACCACTTACCATACATTTTGCCTTCATCTGATAAGATGATTTTCCTCCTCCCACATGGTGGATAGATAGCTAGAGCCTCCTGAAAGCTCTGCTCTATGTCAGGGCTCCAGACACCTTCTGCATCGTTGTCAATAGGCTTATCTGCAGAATCGCTCATTCTTTCAATGTCTTCGGCAGGGCTCTCGCTGCCGCTCCAGCTGCTGGGCTCAATGGTGATGGCTGGGGTCTCCAAGCTTAAGCTTGGAGTCTTAAAGGAAATAAACCTACAAAACAAACAGACAAGCCCACAAGGCATTAAGGGCATGGAACTTCAGGAAAACATTTCTGGTTACTTCTAATTCTAATTAACAGCAGCTGAGCTTTAATGGGAATAAAGCTAGCATGGGAAGCACCCCAGAAAAGTACAGCATTATTGGACTCTACTTCTCTGACGTTACCCAAATTGATAATACAACCTGAACACAAGCTACGTGAGAACAAAAATCTTTGAAATGATAATACCAGAAAAAGGAATTACAAGATGTGCATTTTGCCTGTTTTAAGAGGTCTCTGTCACAGAATCATAGCAAAACAAAATTACCAGCTTCAAGTTGCTGAATCTATTTAATAAGAAATAATTTAATATCGCTGCACCTGCTCACACCACCAGAGCTGCAGATCTTGTCAGTGTTCCTTTTAGATTTTTTGAGAGAAATACAACTCCGCTATAAAGATTTGCTCCAGGCAAAAAAGCTGCTATACCAGACCAAATTCATCTCTGGTGCAATTCTTCATCCGACCAGTGAAATAACACCAGGAACAGATTTGGCTCAGCATGTCTAAGCACAACACAGCTTTATTTTCAAAAAAGAAGAATTTTGGTGACTCTGACTGATCTAAGTGGATGGAAGTGTTAAAACACACGTGCATATGTTGCATGTGCACTTAAAAATCCAGTTAATTCCCTGAACACTTTAAAACATCCCAACCATACATAAAATAACAGGGCGGTTACTGGATGTTACCAGAGTACAAGTGGTGTTTTCCTTTATCCCATCAGGAAGGGATTCTGAGAGGACCAGAAAAACCCATCTGATCAATACATGCCTAAGAGGCTACTGAGAATGCAGGAATTTTGGCTTTTCCAACCATGGGGTAGTTTACTTGGCACCTGGCCTGATGGCTGCTGATAGAATCCAGCTGGATCATAAGGGGATCTAGGCTCATTGACAGGGCTTTAGCCTAGGTTTGAAGGGGGAAGGAGGTGACAGAGCCTGACCACAACAAGGTGTAGGATAGCACAGCTAAATTAAAGGGATGTGGTGCTGGGGGGAGAGGAGGCCTTCAACCTGTTGCATCTTATGATGATGAAGGCAACAGGGAGACTAAAGGTAAATACCAAAAGAATTAAGGAGCTATCTTCTAAGAAGGTGACAAGACCAGCTGCCCAGCTGAAATGCCTCTACAACAACACATGCAGCTTGAGAAACAAACAGGAGGAGCTGGAAGCCACTGTGCTTCTGGAAAATCATGATGTAGTTCAGTCACTGAAACCTGGCGGGATGATTCCCACGACTGGAATGTGGCTACTGACAGCTACACGTTGTTCAGAAGGGCCAGGCAAGGAAGGAGAGGCCTAAACCATCAAAACAAACAGGTGAAAAGCCTGTTGCAGAACAGCAAACAGCTGATGGAAGAAAAGGGGGAGTTGGAGGCTGCAGCAGCTCCGACAAAACACCTGAGCTCAAGAACTCTCTAACAGAAGAAATTTGGGCCCCTCACTGCAAGAAAGATATTGAGGCCCTGGAATGTGTTCAAAGGAGGGCAACAAAGCTGGTGAGGGGTCTGGAACACAGGGCTTATGAGGAGCGGCTGAAGGAGCTGGGAATGTTCAGCCTGGAGAAGAGGAGGCTCAGGGGAGACCTCATTGCTCTCTATAACTTCCTGAAGGGAGGTTGTAGTGAGCTGGGGGTCGGCCTCTTCTCTCGTGTCATCAGTGATAGGACCAGAGGGAATGGCTTCAAGCTACGGCAGGGGAGATTCAGGCTGGACATGAGGAAGTATTACTTTTCAGAAAGGGTGGTCAGGCACTGGAACGGACTGCCCAGGGAGGTGGTGGAGTCACCGAGCCTGGGGGTGTTCAAGGAAAGGCTGGATGTTGTGTTGAGGGACATGGTTTAGTGGGAGCTATTGGGAATAGGTGAACGGTTGGACTGGATGATCTTTTAGGTCTTTTCCAACCTTGGTGATTCTATGATTCTATGAAATTTGTTCCCCAGCCAGCCATTCACTGGATATTCGAAACCTGACAGTCTGGGCTATCTGAGGCCCAGAGGCCATGGGGCCATGCAGACAAAACAAAACAAACAAACAACAACAACCAAAAACTGTAGCAGAAACTGGGGAAACTGGGAGTAGTCTCATCTCACTAACTGCCGTTACCAGTCCAGCTCCTAAAACATGGGGTGTTTCCACTGCCCTGGGCTCCAGTAGGAACCCGGAAGAATGAGCACATGTGAGATTAACTCCCTAGAGCTTTACTTTCCCTACTTGCACAGCTTTTTTTTTTTTTTTTTTTTTTTTTTTTTCCAAGGAGGCATTCCTGAACTTAGCATTGGTTTGAACATCTCAGCACAGCTTAGGACAACATTAGTCTCTACCCACCAGTAACCTCATGGCTGACCACAGCGTCTTGAATGCCTGATAAACTGATAATGAGGCAGCAGATGGATTCACAGGGAGCTATGCACAAATGAGGTGCAAGCGAAAAGTCTGCTCAAATGCACCACTTATTGTCCAAAGAGCACTCACTGCAAAGAGGGAGATGGAAATATTTGTAAAACACTGAAGCACTGTCTTTTACAATTTGCAGAAGGCTGAAGGCTTGACTAAACCCTTGTAATAGTTAAACCTTGTAGCTGAAACAGAAGAAAACAACAATAATGGGCAAGAACTGACAGAAATGATCATTTCTACTTAAGTCTTCAAATACAGGGGGATTTTTTTTAAACGACATGTAATTACATGGTGACTAGGATAATTAGCAGGTTTTCAGTTTTACTGCTACAGCGCACAGGAAAAGGGCTACAGGAGATTTTATTGACCTCACATGCTCAAGACCACAGCTCAGCATTTCGCCAGAAAACAGCACAGAGCAGGATTGTTTAACCTGGTCAGCTCCTTGAAGGTGACTGGGAAGGAAATCTTTCCCCTTCTTAGTCATGGGCACTGCATCCTGCAACGCGCACCACATGCAGCTCAACAGTGCTCTGCTTACAAAATCCGCCACAGTCATAGCCCCAAGTCTTAGTATCATCCTATAAACCAGCCCTTGTTATTACATTATGCCAAAATAATAATTAAAATGCATACAAGGAAAACAGAGAGGCTCGAAAGTAATTTTTACTTGATATTCATGTTAGATCTTGCATTGCATTTACTGGTGAATTTTCACTATTGTGCTATCTTTTCCCTTCCCATCCCTTTTTACCTACTTGGATATCATCTTGAGGTATTGAGCTACTATAGCAGCCTCTAAAACAAAGTGAACGTTTCTTCCAGAATCTCTGTATGATATGGGTTGAGAGCAATCTCCTCCCCAAAAATCCTCTTCTGCTCCAAAGGTTCTTTTTAGCTATCTCCATTTTGGTAAACACTGACACTGAACATCAAGCTAGAGGACCGAGAAAACCTGGTACCGCAGCCACTAAATGGCTCCCTCTTATTGCAGGAAAATAATGAGCTACTCATTTAATCACTTCCAGCCCAGCTCAATATATCAAAAGGCAATTCCACCTCGTCCTTAGCTTGAATTCTAAAGATCCCACTGTGATGAAAAATTTCAGACCTATTATGCTGCAGTTCAACGTGACTATCAAAAATAATACAAGCTGTAAATAGAGGAGCTTTGTTGCACATTTCTAACTGGCTACAAATCTCATGGAAGAAATATGGACTGCCAGTCCAATTAAAAAAAAAAAAAAAAAAGTCTTCCTTATATTAACAAAATTCAAGCCTCATAATACCAAGTTCTAGTGGAGGGAGAGTTAATTTCCTGGAGGCAATTAACATAAACAACCAACCAAAAATGTTCCTTTTCCACACAGGGCACATCAGGCAGAAGAGTTCTATATTTGCTTTATGTTAACTTTGTTAGAACCAATTTCATGCTTGTATTTCCTCTTAGCAAAACTGAAACACCTGCGTGCACCCCGGAAAACCACCACCAACCAAAACAATAGTAATGATTTTAAAACGTCACCATGTTTCAGCTAACCTTTTTGCCCTTTCTAAGATTGCTTAAGACACACTGCTGTGCTTCCAGAGGTCTCTGTTCACAGTTTTCCTTTTAATGCCAATGCCTCTCTGTTACTTCCCCTGCAGGTAAGCTCCTTTAGTTGCCACTCAGAACACATCTTTCTGTGATTACTTTCTATCCCACCCAGTTCAGCCAATTCCAAGCACCTCTGTTTTTCTCTTGCTCCTGTAGTTACTAAGACACTTATTGCTACCGGTGACAGAGGTACATTCCCGTCCCAAACAACATGGCATTTTCTATCTAGCAAAGCAGAAACTATTTTCTAAATATGTTTTTATAAGAAATACCCATTTAATACAGCTTCATGAGGTACAAGACTACTTACATGGTTGAAAATGTGAAACTCAGAGAAAGAAGGATAGCTACAGAGCAGATCAAACAAACAAATTTAACCAAAACCAAACGGCAGTCTGGAACATCTTATCAAGTGAATGCTTTACTTGGTTGCACAGAAGATTCTCAGATGCACTCACTTTATAAGCAACGCAGTCCTGAACTCACCCAGAAAGTTGCTGCTCACAGACCAACAGCTGAGATCAATTGCTTTTCACAGTGTAGGACAAGCGCAGATCTAAGACCTGGGTATGTTTCACGTCTTTCAGTACTAATGCAATGAAGTAGTAGCACACAAATGTTGTTTTCAACAGTCATTTGAGCTGAATCTTATTTTATAACATCCTGCACACGTCAAACCATTTTTCCTGCATGTTCAATTAACTTATTTTCTTGAATTTCAGCATACAGGTGTTGAAGGGTACCTATATGGAGGAATCACTTGCATACATACATAGCCACTGGAAGAGGTTTCGTATTCCGCAGGTACTGGTGTAGAAATACATGTAAGACCAAACACATGGCCTTGGTTCCAAAAAAACCCAAACAACCAGCAGTCAAGTCTCCTTGGTCTTCTAAATTCTGTCTGCTTGAAGGGGACCGAGTACAGACAGTTTTGAGACAGCCTGCAGTGCCATCTGTAAGAGTTTACAGGTGAGAAAGCAGCAGTGTAGTTACCCAAACCAGCTTCAGAAGGATATGAAACGTTTATAACTAGCCCAATATTTCTAAAATAGATCTGCCAGAAAGACTTTAATCCTTGATGAAAAGATTTCAATAGCTGAAGTGGTTAATTACGCTTCTAAGAATACTTTTTATTTGGGAACAACTTCATCTTTGCTTCAGCTCTACAAAAACAATGGGATTGGGAATCCAACAAGCTTTTTATAAACATAGACAATAATGAGCAGATGAGTAAAAACCAACTAATTCTAAATTTGCAGATGACAAATTCTCTCCTAAGGCTTGAAAAGTAACAGGCCCATGGGATTTTCTTCTGCTTTGTTCAGCAGTGCAAATCCACAGCTGGAGTGCTAAGACTTCAGGAAAGAACTGCTGGAGAGGATCCAGGGGAAGAAAGTTATCAGATCTATAAAGCATGACCTACCAGGAAAGGAATTGGGTTTGTTTGAATTCAGAGAAGACTGATGTGAGAAGATAACCATTTTCAAATAAGGAAAAGGTAACAGTGAAGCAGAAAAGCAGCTCTTCTCGTGGCATCTCCAAGGGGATACAGAAACCTGCTTCTGACTCTCCCTAACAGAGCACCCCAGGAAAAGAAGCTTAGGTAGGTGACTTCCCACAGGCTGAAGCTATGTTTGTTGAAGCAGTTGTTGAACTTCTTTTTTCCAAACAAAACCATACTGAAGTTTCTACATTGCCAGTAAAAGTATTTTTGTGGTATTTATGCAAGTCAAGCAATATGATTAAGCCTTTTTTGTTTTGTTTTGTTTTTAAATAAAAGATTAACTTTTTATTTTAAAATAAATTCATATTCTGGATATCCTAATTATAAAATTCAAGCATGTATGGATTCCTCTGATTCCTCTGAGGCATTCAAATGGCATGACTTTTAAGGAAACTATATATACTTAAGCAATTTTATATTTAATTTAGTTTTATGAGGAAAGGATATAACAGTAAAATAAAATGTAAATGAATTAAAACTTAAATCATTTACAGAGCATTTGATGGCAAAATCATTAGCTCAAAATGACTTCATTGCATTTATGTTACAAGCTCTACTCATCAGCAGTTATTCCCTCTAAGAAAAAAACAAGCACCCAGAGAGAGAAGCAGCCTATTTCCAGGATAAAGCATTCCTTTAAAACTCAGCCAGACTAATTCAGCCATTTGTTTCTGCCATTGGAAAGAAGAGTTTTTCTCTGTCTGTATGAATACTGCCAGAAGAAATTCAGATGCTGGGCTTTTTTTGCCATCAAACAATTGCGTCCAGTGACTCTTCCTTATTCTTCTTATCAAATGCACTAATTCTGTATATCAGAGCTAGCTTAAATTCCCATTTCACACTTAGGATACAACACAACTTATGACTTTTAGGTGTTTCTTTGGGATCTTTGAGATCTGTGGGGGAACAGCATAATCAGTTGAATAACCAACAGCTAGAGAGCACCTGCAGAAAAGAGCACCAGGATTTTTTCCGATTTTCCGAATCAAGCACGTTATTCAGCAAGAGAATTGAAGCATTACTTTCCTCCCTTCAGCTACAGTGCTCAGAGTCAC
Organism: Centrocercus urophasianus; assembly: GCF_019232065.1. Taxonomy (NCBI): domain Eukaryota; kingdom Metazoa; phylum Chordata; class Aves; order Galliformes; family Phasianidae; genus Centrocercus; species Centrocercus urophasianus. The sequence goes on from NW_024884586.1 coordinate 1,183,952, forward strand.
GCAGAAAAGCAGCAGGAAGACAGACAGTGCCAAGCCAATGTGCAAAATACCAAAACCACATGACCTAACCAATAAAGAGATCGTTTCATACAGAATCATACAGAATCACAGGACTGCAGGGGCTGGGAGGGACCTGTGGAAATCATGAAGTCCAACCTCCTGCTAAAGCAGGTTCCACACAGCAGGTTACATAGGAAAACATCCAGCCTTTAATATCTCCAGAGAAGCAGAGTCCATAACCCTCTACGCAGCCTGTTCCAGTGCTCCATCACTCTCACAGTTAAGAAGTTCCTTCTCATGTTTGTATGGAATTTCCTATCATTAATGTTTTGCCTGTTGTCCCCTGTTCGATCACTGCACACCACTGAAAAAGATTCTGGCCCCATCCACTCGACTCCCACACTTTAGATATTTATAAACAGTGATGAGATCACCTTTCAGTCTTCTCCAGACTGAAGAGTCCCAGGTGTCTCAACCTCTCCTCATACAGCAGATGTTCCAGGCTCTTAATCATCTTTATGGCACTCTGCTGGAATCCTAGGAGATCCTTGTCTTTTTTGAATTGGAGAGCCCAGAACTGGACACGTTATTCCAGCTTGGCCTCACCAAAGCAGTGCTCAGGACGAGGACCACCCCCCTTCACCTGCTGGCCTTGCTCTCTGTGATGCACTCCAGGATCCCAATGGTCTTCCTGGCCACACGGGCACACTGCTGGCTCGTGGCCAACCAACCAGTGGCACACAGGGACACCCAGGTCCTACTCTGTTGGGCTCCTCTCCAGCAGGTCAGTCCCTAACCTGTACCAACACACGCAGTTATTCCTCCCCAAGGGCAGGACTCTACACTTGCTCTAGTAGGACTTGATCAGGTTCCTCTCTGCCCAACTTGCTAGCCTGTCTAGGTCTTGTTGAATGACACCACAGCGTTCTGGTGTGACAGCCACTCCTCCCAGCTCTGCAGCATCAGAAACGTTGCTGAGAGTGCATCCTGCTCATCTGGAAAGATGTAGCTTCATGAACTGTGAGGAAACTTACTCAACATAATATTACTTAAGATTTGCAAGATTAGGCAGCATACAGACACAAATAAGGATTATGTGAACAGTTTCGTCAAAGGAACTTGGTGTTCACCTTGAATTGCTCATTTTTTGCTTCTAGAAATAGATTACTAAGAACAGAATGGGCCAATGCTCATACATGGGAATTCTTCCCTTTGCAAACCGCTTTCATCTCTCTGCACCCTTTATGCAACTGAAAAGAGTATTTAATGCCACTAATGTTTCTTTTCAAAAGCTGTTTTTATTAATATATAACTACTGCTGAACAAAACAGTACACCTCCTCAGTGGGCAAACAACCAGACTCCGCCTGTGAGTTCACCACCCTCCATGGCTCTGTTGGCTTCGTACTGCTCTGCAGGACCTCTCACACAGGCAGCATCAGCTTCAACTCACCCACATCCAGACAGTGCCCAGCAACTCAGAGCTCACGGTGCTTTGTGAGGGGCTGCACGTGGCTCATGATTCATGAGCTGTGCTGATTAACAAGTTAGTGCTGGGTAGGTGAATCTTAACATGCGAGTTGTGAATCCCAATCTTATTACAGTCACAGCTGTTCAAGAAACAATTCCTTCCCCGTGTGATACCAAATGAACGTGACATTCATCCTAGGTGCAAGTCCTCATTTATGCCCAGCTGGTTTCACTTACAAAGGTGTTCCTGGGACTTAACCCAGCTCAAATACCGCATTGGAGTACTAACCAAAAAAGATGATTCTAAATTCAACTTGGCACTCAGCAGAATGAAGAACAGTGAGAATTGTGTCTGACTTGATTTTGCTAATTACCAACATGAAGCAAAGGAAAGGATAAAATATTTACCAGCACTCAGAAAGAGAAAGCATCCTTCTTTCAACTGCAGGAGGTGGCTGTGCAGCGAGCCAGCACTGCACTAAGCAGCAGGAGCAGATTGTGCACCCACCATCACCTGACAAGCACGGCTTATAAATGGCAACAGCAGTATCTATTATCAGTGTACCACTGTGGATAGCTGTATTCCAGCTGTGCATTTTCTATAGCAAGAGCTGCTATACCATGAAGCAGATTGTTAATACTTCACCCATCTACCCATTATGCAGCATTCAGAAGAATGCTCTGTGATGGAGGGTCTTGGGGCAAGCGGAATGGCTCAGGCTGTCCAAAGGGCAACGCTTTGGCACTGAAAATACGAGGCGCTGGACTGCCTTGTTTGTTGCAGAAAGAAGCTCTCCAGCCCCAAGACCTGCAAATAGAGGCCACAGTATAGTCCCCTAGGGCAAGGTCTGCAGTCACTATTTCACTTGGGTCGTGTTTACAGAGCAGGAGTTTGGTTGGTTGCTATAATTCATCCTGTTGCCCATGTGTGCACACAGAAGAATGAAAACTAGCATATGTATCTATCAAGGCAATTGGTTTTAATAGATACAAGACTGATTTAATAAATAAACAAATGAATGAATGAATGAATGCAATTCTTGCTTTATTCTAACAACAGTCTAATTATTCCTTGAAGGCTCTGACACCCAAAGGAGGCTCAGAGAGGGATTCAGCCTTTGCTGAGCTTCTGTACCTTTCAAGTGACTGCACAAATTATGAACTAGTCTAAAACTTTTCCAAAGAAAACAGACACTGGCCTTCCTTCAGCTCTTGGTAGTGTTCGTATCTCCCCATCCTTCCATACACATAACCCCAGTGTCCAGACCTGGATACAGACATAGGTGCCTGCACACCTTTGGAGCTGGCCATTTTGTGCTTTCGTGGGTCATTTAGCCACTGTTCCAATCCCATGGACCTCGGAGTACACTAAGGACGTAAACGCAGCCAATGGCTTTCATACGTGCAGTCTCTTCCCTGTAGTTTGCTGAAACTGCTTTCCCACAGCATCCTTAAGCATGACAATTTTTCACCCCAGAAGCTAAACTGGAACTATTAATACCACATACCAAGTATTAGAGTAAGGTAAATCCTTGATCTCTAATATGTTACCAGCTTCCTGCTAGGACCACATATGACGCACTGCTCATACATACGACAGACCTGGCAGCAAGCTATTCTGTCTAGACATAGCCCTGAAATTCTTCATTCTCCCCATTCCCTAAGCCTCCCTGGTTTTACTGGCATTTATTTGGCCACGTCACAAAGACGTGCAAAATGAGCTCCAATCCTTCATGCTCACGGCTCTCTTATTTTACTCCCGATATATGAGTAACCGCTTTTCTGCTCCAATATCAGATGTTCCTCTTTCTTGATTAGCTTGTTTTCAGGATGAAAGTATTTTTTCCACAATGGCTGCAAAAACATGAGTGTTCACTCTAACAGCTCTGGGTTAGGAGTGAGGTGGGAAAAGTGACAGAAAGCCACCTGTTTGAACAACAGTATAAGTTCAGTCAGGAAAGGGAAAACCAATGCTATTTGAAGGGTGGTCCAACGTCTGACTGGCTTGTACGTAACATAAGACTTTCGTCTATATAAAAAATATTTTATATGATTTAAGTACTCTGTTAAAAAGGTACAAAACAGGCACAGTAACTTAAAAGGTTCATTCATTTACTCAGGTGCATTTGTTTAAACAAGAGATAGCCACAAGATTAACCCTTTCTTATACAAATCTGAAGAAGGGCCTTCCATTTCTGAAGCAAGAAAAAGGCAAGCTTTGCAGCTAACCCCTGCAATGCCCAATTGGCCAAATACACCCCTGGATTCCAGCAGTTGGCACCTTCTATCCCTTTGTCTGCTTAGCCTCTCTGCTTTGCAGATGTCATACAAACACTTCTTTATGTAACTACAAAGGCACACACATGCTTTCTCAAACCTATGTTGGAAGGACTAAATCTTAGCTAAAATTCATTTTTACAAATTAAGAAACACTGCCAATCATTATTTATAAGCTGTATCAGTCTTTAAAGTAGCTACCTGTTCCTGGCAGTTAAAAACCGAACCGCGTAGATGCCTCATGCTCACCTGAATGTTACCTAATAGAACCAAAAGAAAACAGTTTAACTCTGCTTTGGTGTTACTACTGAAATACAGCCCTGGGCTCTGATCCTGCCAGCACAAAGCCATTTTATACATACAAATAATCAGTCCAAGTTTAATGAAGCTCTTCATGTCTCCATTAGCAATTGTTCTGGCTGGAGTAAGGCACTGCCTATCAGCCCCGGAGGAGCCTGGAAACAGAGGAGAGATAATACTGGGAGGCACGCTTTGGGAAAGGCTGTGGTGTTCTGACAACAGGACAGTCACAAGAGGAAAAGAGAAGGGAAGGGATGGGAAGAAAAGGAGAAAGGAGAAAGGAGAAAGGAGAAAGGAGAAAGGAGAAAGGAGAGAGAAATCACAGCACCACAGCCCTCAGCAAGGCTAGGATTTCATCCCAGGTTCCTAGCCTTGTTCTCATTAACTCTAAATATAAAGACATTTCAGAAACCAGCAAGTGAGATCAGATGAAACTTGGGGTCCTACCTAAGATGTTAACTAGTCCCAACTTGAACATTGGCTTGTCTGCATCACAAGCCAATACTGGAAACCCCACCTTGTGTTTTTGTGTATGGAAAGAAATCACCGTAATGATTTTGTTTGCAAGGGCAGGAGCTGTCAGTTATTTTTTGTTTTCCAACTACTAACTTCAGTTTTATGAGCAAATTACCTGCCAAATTACAGTTTAAGTGTGAGCTGTTTATCTCTGTGGTGCAAAGGAAGCCTCTTGTGTAAGGAAATGAGCATTACTATTACAGCACTTGCACTTGAGCTACTTTTTTCCATCTCATACTTGCCTCCAACACCATCAGACAGTGAATGCACTGGAATCAGCTTCACTTTGTCAGTGTGACTGTCTGCTATGGATAATGGCAGATCTATAACTTGCATTTTGTTCTTAAAAAAAAATTTATTTCTGACATCTCAAATTCTCCTGAGAAGTAAGGCAGCTTTTATAGAGCAGGACTCGCAACTTCTAGAAAGGAGCAGAAAATACTCCCCTGCTGAGGCAATGATACAATCCCAGACTGTGGCAAACTTTAATTGCTAAACATAAGTAAGGCTACAATGACTAGCAATAGCATTTTCAAAGCCCAATATAATAGTTATGTGGTTATTCTGTACTTCTCTTGTTGTTATCACCTGTTGAGGAAGCAATTTCTGTCTTAAGCTCTGACTTATGTTTCCAGTCTATTTCAACTCCTTGCTCGCTGTAGTTTAATCCTACTTCAGGAGGTGTCAATTTTCCACAAAAATAACTTTGCTGGCAACCATCAAAATTGCAATTTCACTGGACGCCGGCAGAGTTAAAGAAGAGATGACGCAGTCCAGGCAGCAGAAAACAAAACACACCTATGAAGACCGAAACAAAAAGTACAAAGCCTGGCAACTAATGCTCATAACTGAACTTCAAAGATCTAGAATCTAACAGAAACGCCAATTTCACAGCACACCGTCATTTCTCCCACAGCAGCCCTTCCCTCTACTCACCAGTCATAGTTTCACGGGCAATCATCACCTGCCTCTCTCTCTGCTTGAAGAACACCCTGCACATCCAAAATCTCCTTATGTCCTGCTTTGTCACAGACCCAAGTGCCTCTCACAAGCTGCCCTGACAAAGCGTGGGATGCCTTTTGAAGGCAGAGACCAGGACACCAGGGTTTCCCTGGGCTGGCTGGGCCTGTGGGAACAGGTCTGTGCCTGACCTTAGCAGACCCCTGCCATTTTTCACCACCACAGTCACACTTGTGTCACGCCATAGCTGCTGCTGTTTCTTGGAAGGGAAGCATCAGACTCACACAACTAGAATGAAGATCCGTGCTGGGGATTTTCACTGCTCGCCAATCTGGGACTGGCAACTACTCCTGACAAATGCAGAAGAGGGTAGGAAATGAGCACAAATGGGTTTTCAGGAATCTGTCCAAAGCAACATGAGAAACTCAGGGCAAACTAGAGAAATAGAAAGGAAGCTCACAGATATGTGTTGTCCCAAACTACTCTCCCCTCAGGACCTCCATCAGTCCTCTGTTTGGCAGGCGGGATACAAAAAGGGAACATACCTGCTTGTTTCAGCTCTGTGTGAGCGACTGCTCCAACACCTGGTCATATTTTCTGCTTTTTCCAGTCCTGGAACTGCTGCTGTGCACTCAGATGCCTGCATGCTGTGGGCCCAGGGGCTGCCCTGTCACTCATGCCTGGTTAGCCTCCTCTGAGAAAATGGTGCCCAGATCATCAAAGCTGGCAAAGTGAAGCTGTCACCAAGGTGACGTAAACTGCCTACTGTAACTGACTGCAATGCTTGCTTTTTGGTAAGACTCCAATCAGGTTCGAGGAGACCTGAAGTGGTTGTGCTGGCAGCACGTGGCCTGTGCTACTCCTGGAATTGCACAAGCACTGCAGCACAGCTCAGTCTTCTGCCCAACATGAGCAGAAATACCTTGCTAGGAACAATGTTATGGAAGTTGCAAGTTCTCTGAAAGAAAGACAAGGAAGTTTCTCAATGGTATGGATATAGCTTTAGCATCCTACCTGAGGTTTTCAGGAGAGAGTTTTGCGGCAAATATGAAAATATATTCACTTCATCTCCTCTGGGAAATCTGTAATAAAATTCCAGTAATGTCTTCTGTGACAAAATGTGTCTCTGCCCAGAGTGGTCAGGAACACATTGCAAAAACTGGGCTCCTAACACAAGCATTTCACACAGTATCAAAATGTGTCTATGAAATATAGTTGATATACACTGCATATGGTAAACATTCATTGCATGCACTCAGTTCTATACAAAAATGTTTTCTCAAGCTCAGAAAAATATTAACAGACTATTCAGATTTCTAAATTACAATAAATCACATTTGCTCTTTAAAATTACCTCTGTTTTTCATAGCCTTGATGATTCACAACAGTTCCATTAACTCAGTGGGTCCTTTTGTCAATGGGAAAACTGAACAATTTTAGCATGGTTTCTCCTCTACTTTTCGAATTAGGCTGAGGATGGTTTCATGGTGATAGCTGAGACTTTAAACGTTAGCATTCAGCCAGAAAAAACTCTGGTCTGAGACATCCAACTATCAATCCTGAACTTTCTAGTGGTGCCTCTTATGAAACGCACATTTCAAGTATTATAGTCCTCTTGAGTCTTCTCCTACTTAAGATGCTGACAAGCTACATGGTTATTTAAGCCCTTCTATGTGATGCCTTATGCATTTGCATGATCTCCTGTGCTGAGAAGCTCAATCAGGCTATGATCCACTGCCTTCAAAACCAAGCAGGCCTTTTTCTACTTACTGCCAGTAAAATCCTTGAAAATCCTAGGCAAATGTATTTCATTTGAGTACTTTTTTTTTTTTTTTTTTTTTTTTTTTTACCACTAAATAAGTATGAAGAAAAGGGAGAGAGGGACCCAGGCAAAAAAGAATGACCCAGAAAGGGAATGAGCCAGGAAATGACCCAGAGAAATGCAAGTACTTTGGCTTTCTGCTTAGACTAGTTTTTAGCTTCCTCAAATGACTTTTTAAAAAATTTTATTTGAAGGCATAAGAAAAAAAATGGTTGATGAACGTAGAAGAAATAAGTTTGGTTCTTGGTAGAAAAACATGTATGACTTAGATCCAGGGACATTTATTTTTCACTTTTGAATTATTTTCTGAACAGCATTTCCTGGCTTAATGTCACTGCACCACGGACAGATGCGATAGCAGATAAGTGTGTGAAATTTTAGATCAACATGACTGTTGCTTTTACACTTGTTGTCAGAGCTCAAAGGTGGTTTTATTTCTGCTATGCATGGAATATGCTGTATTACATGCTGTTTTACTAATACGTTTTTCTTTTTAAAAGGGAAGCTAATATATATTTTTAGACAGCGCCGCTGCAATTCAATAGTTGGATTTAACAACCATGTAACAAACTCTTCCATTTTCTTTCCCTCTCAAACATACCTTTCTGCCATCTTGATTTATTTCTGTTCCACAGCTGCAATTACTAAATGATTCTTATTCTCACTCCACACTTTTCCACCTCTCCTTGCAGCTGACTCAAACTAAAACACCATTTTTCTGGGAACGTGCAATTAAAGAATTCTCACAACAAGAATAGAAGGGAGCATCAATAACATCTAGAATTTAAGGGAACGATTTACTAGGGGGGGGGGGGGGGACAAATGAACAAACAAAAAAAGCCCCACACATTTGAAGGGTAACAGTTAAAAATTTAAAAAAATAAATAAATCCAGGAAAGTTAAGAAATTCTCCGTTGAGGCAGCACCGCTCACAGTCACAACAGCACACCAGTAGCCATCTGTAACAAGGCACTCCGATAGACTCTATCCAAATTACCCATCTCCAGCATTTACAGCAGTAACACCATGAGCAGGAATTGCTTGAGTTACATGGATAGAGTCATTCACAAGCTCCAAATATCCTGCTTTCAGAATTGGTACTGCTGCTTCTAAAACTGGCAAGGAAAAAGCCTAATACAACAAATATTACTGCAAGTATGAAACAATCCAAATAAATAATCAAAGCCAGATGGAAACAAAGCAGAGAACACGCAAATGCCGAGGAGTGATCGCAACAAATTAGTAGGTGAGACAAGATAAGTACACATGGGAGCCTGCTCCCAGCTGCAGGTCCTGCACCAGCACTCTGCGGCATCATGGTTGCTACACAGTCCCATTCACAGCCCCCCAGCATGCGTGCACCCTGCAGGCTCGCTCAGCCTTTACAGGTTAACCACTGAAATTTACTTAACCTTGGGCCAGATCCTCAGCTAAAGAGCTTGGGCATCCTTAAGTCTCACAGAGAGCGGGCCAAAGGCACAGCGCCCAGTTTGCCTTCCTTTCGTGGTAGCCATGCCCTGTGCTCCTGTGTCGGTACGCTAGGCAGCACCCCTCTGCGGCAGGCTCTGCAGACCAGCAGAACATGCAAATCCCAATTACTCAGGGACTCTGGAAGCGCAGCCCAGCTGCCAGCCACGCAGAGATTTCCAGCGATAACAATTATACTTAAAAGCGCCACTACACGTTTGGATGCATTTACACATTCTCCTTTTACTCTCTATTTATTATTAATGGCAACTCAACTAACATCAAGGCCCCAGTGTGTTTGGCACTGTAGGTGCACAGAGAAACAGCAAGCTCTTGCTCTGAGGAGTTTACAGTCTAATTATAAATGACAGCAGATGGAGGGTGAACATTATGAGCTGTTCTGCTTTGCATCAGGAAATTTAACTCAAACGGGTAACAATTTTTAACCAGATAGAAGCAATTACACGTAAATCATGTACCACAGGCTCGGCTGCAGACACATCCTTGTGAATCTTGTACACTGTAGTGACAGCAGCCACTTGCAAGACATACAACTGAGCCCCAAAAGGCTCAGGGCTCTATAGGCAATTGCCTATACAGAAGCAAATGTGAAATTCAGCTTTGCTCAAGTCAGTCACATGCATGCTTACAGATAAGCACGTATTTGAAACCAAAGAACTGAAGCTTATGCAAGCCCAGCACAAGCGTCTGGTGGCATTTTGAACCTCCTCACGTGTTCAGTGTCATTCAAAGGCCACCATAAATGAACTGCCTATATAACCTCATATTAATCCAGCTGGGAGATCATAAAGTCACAGGTGACTGTTACAGACAGATACAGTTCGCCCACCAGAAGGCTATACTGTCTGTTTGTTGTGAAGCTGTGGCCTTACCAGCCTTTCACACACCCAAACAAATGCTGTACACTTCTGTGCCATGCTGGCCCAGCTGGCAGCCCAGGCTCCGTGCTGTGGGACTCAACTGCAGATGCCCTCTGAGGAGCCCTCTAGAGCCTTCATGCAAGAAAGCACTGCAAGCTGGATCAGAGATGAGCACAGCACGATGGGAGCTGCTCCCATGAAAAGGCATAAGCCACTGCTATACAGAGGGACCCTCACGGCTGTAGCTTCAGAGCCAAGCCCAGGTGAGCATGCAACAAGAGGACCTGAACCTTGCTCCCCAGGATGGTATCTCATGTCATGGAGATGACTGGAGCAGGATGCCTACATTCCGACCTGTTAAGAGGCCGTAACAGTCAGTACAAAACCACAGCTTACAAGCTGTGCTTCAGATACAAGATATTAACATCATGCTGAGACTTCATCTTCTGTGTTCCTACTGCTTTACAAGAGGACTTGAACCTTGACTCCACAGACACCCTCCAAGACCAGAGGCCTACTGAGCCCTGCCAGGGTCCTGGGAGTCGCTGAACTGCATGCTCAGACTGGTTTGCAAACACCGGCTGACGGCAGAGAGCAGGTGGTGCCAAGCACCATGGAACCTGCTGCTATCACAGGGTCAAGAGCCATGTTTGTTGATGTAGGCTATCACAGATGCCACTTCCAGGATTTTACAGAAAATGGGTACGTCGAGTCTTGACTCCTGCACGTGCGTGCTGCTGCGTCAGGAAGATAGAAGAGCCTAGCAAAATCCTGCTTACAAGCTACTGATGTCCATGTAGAAGAAGGGTTATTTATTGCACAACACTGTGGGAATGACTGCATCAGCTTTTAGAGCTCTGGCCTTAAGATTTGTTTTGTTCCCAACTGTTTTCTCACAAAAAATCTCACAGAACAGGAGCAAAAGTATCCACGGCTCCCCAGTTTCCAAGCCCTTCCTGGGATGCCTTTACCCACCTCCCAAGGTCAGGACACCTAGGGCTATTCTGACCCTTCCCTATGCACCAAGAGCACCCACCATATGTCACAAGTTGACAGAGGAGATCATTCTCCAGGAGAACTATACCCGCAACACATCAACACTGACAACAGATACTGCAAGGCCAGAATTCTTTCCGACTTTCAATCTCTAACACACCCTTCACAGAGGAAGATCTGCAGTTCTCTCTGTAAGTCCCTATCTGTGTCTTTCTCCCTGGGCTGCAGAGGCAGGTGGAGGGGAACCTGGTGCTTGTGCACGCTGATGCCCACCATCTCCCTGCACTTGATCCAGCCAGGAACAGATGGCCAGCCGTCACACACAGGCCCACTGTCCTGAAGATCAGGCAGGCAACCAAGCTACTGTTACAGAGGAATAGCACAAATAGGGGATATGCTTCACAGCACAAAAGGGTCAGAAGACCATTTTGCTATTGAAAGAATTAAGAACTGACTTATGGCAGAACTGGACAATTAATCTTTTCGATTCCGTCTGTGCCTGAAAGAGATTGTGCAATCTTCTTTACTCATCAGCCGCGAAAAAAATGGTAACTTGGGGAAAAATGCTTTGTATTTCAGACATCCCCTTCCTCAAAAACAAAGCCCTTTCCAGAAGGACTGCTGACCTATCAAGACTTGTGAGAAGAATGTTCAAGGACTGCAGAAACTTGGAACGTCTGAAACAAGGGGTGATTCTCCCTCAGAAACCACCATGGATCAGCTAAAGAGGGGATACAGCTGAATTTGAATACCACACACCTTCCTAGGTGCCATGCTGAGAGAAAAAAGTTTAAACGCTCAAAGGACAGAATATTAACTTGAATCACAGCTTCCCGCTCCCTGGCTGGAAGCATCATGGCTTGACAACTGATGCAGAAAACAGATTTGAAAGAATGAGAATGCCTTGAGGATTTGCTACAATACATTTACAGTATTGTACATTTTGAAATAATCCTCAAGCCTTCAATCCTCGAATCCAGTACTGCTTTCTTCAAATGACTTCAGATATTTTAGCAGGTCAAGGATGACAACAGAGTGTATGTGGGCTTTGGTGACACCAAGCAAAATTGGCTGCAGAGCACTCAGCATCAGAAACAGGGGCTGAAGTCTCAAAGACGAGAAGGATTCTTTCCAGCTCCTAAAATGTGAATGGGATCTTCTAGGAGGCTCCTGACTTTGCCATCATGAACATACCAATTCACAGCCAGGACTGATCCAGATGTAGTGCGTGATTTCACTTCAGCAACTCCTGAGTTCAGAGAGATTTCACACCAAAGCCAGAAAGTGGAGCTGCACACTGGGGCCAGGTGGGCACCCTTATCAAGTGGCTTCTTGTTGCCTTGCACCCTCCACTACTTTGGGAAGAAACTGGCAGAAAACCTTCCCCTCAGGCTTTCAGCATACTCCAAGTAGGGAAAGGGCACTGTCAGCTTGCAACATCTCCTCTTTCTTCTCATCCACTAACAAAGCTTGTAAAGGACTATCAGCAGCAACTCTGAGCTAACTGTGCATTCACTGTGCAACTGTCCAAGAATTTGGACACTGATTGTCCATCACCAGGCATCTCCAGGAAAAGGAGATTCTGAACAGTTCCCGCTGGTTTCAGCGTGAATTCAGCTGATTATACAACACTTAAAAAGCAGCCTAGGACACAGGTGATACCCCACACAAATAGCCTTTGTATCAGACATACTGCACCTCTGCCTAGCCCAAGAAATGGCTATTGAGGCACATAAACACCATCATACACAGGCACACAGCTGTAAAATATGTTGAGCTGAATTCTACAAAGTGAAGAAAATATCAGAGCTCATCAGTGACCTCATACTCACTGTGGAGCACAGAACATTTAATTTCTGCATCTTATTCCAACAAAGTTGCTCTCATTTTCAGGGAGTTTGGCTTTTAGAATTGGACAAATGTGATTATGAGTGATTTGCATGAGGGACTTTCCCAGGCATACTTTATAAGCTCACTAAGGCTTCTGAAATTGTGTCAGCCTCTTCTGCTTCACAGTAAAACGCTGAGATTTCTTTCCCAGAGGCTCGGAACTGCATGTGCAGTATTTTGTTAGTAAGTGAAAACTTTTCCTATGAAAAACATGCCAAAATCCGAGTATCTGTATCCCTCTATCTTCTCCTTTCTCATCTTTCTAGCTTTTCTCCCACAATTCTAATGTCCTAAGTCCTGCAAATAATTATTCTTAAGGCAAAAATTAGGAAATGTTCTTTCCAGGCATTTAGCACTGAATCTTTATCTGTGTCTACGAGCCCACTGAGAGTTTCACATAAATTCCAATTGCTTTTCCACTCCACTCTTTTTCCATTCTTGAAGATGGTTGTTGCATAAACGACTGTAAGATTCTATTTTGTATTTACTTTTTCTGCTATATAAATTATCCATTCCTATCTGGTACTCTTTCCCTTTCAATGACTTACTTTCCTGAAGGGGAAGGGAAAGGAAAAAGCAAGCTCTGAATGTGCAAGTAAATACACATAAGTGCAGGAATAGATCAGTAACTACACACCACAAGGTAGAAATTAGAAATCAAAAGAACAGAAATACAAATATGCAGATAATAGAAACTGTCTCTTGATAGACACATTAGGAAGCTGCTGTGACATCAGACCTGTGGTCGCGGAAGCCAAAAGTAGTTAAAATCTGTGGAGAACACTGCAGATTCAATTTAAGATATGCACTGAGTTCTCCACATTAGTAACTCTGCCATTACTTTCCATCTTGATTGATGTTTTAATGTTTAACTTAAATTTTGGTTTTTGATTTTTAAAAAATGAACGCTAACCAATGGCTTCATTACAGTGTTAAGGATGGCTTCGTTTCATGTGCAAAGCAAACATTTAGTGAAGGGCGTGATTAAAGAAAAAGAAGTAGATGTTTTACAGAGATAGCTTAGTAGCTACAGCACAACAAAACAACTACTGACTGAAGTGCTGAAAATCTATCCTGAGTGCACAGATGCCCAACTTCACCTCTCTCCCATCTTCCTTTTTCCATTCTACTCTTTTGCTTGTCGTTTTATCCAATACCACAAATGTATTGCAAACAGAACAGTATTTTCTTTGCCAAAACAGGTTCTGGTAGACATTTTCTCAAGAGGATATTGCTAGTGGTGAGCAGGCTAAACGTGGCTCACTCCAAGTGCCTTCAGCAAGCATGGCTGAGTGTAAAATCGAGGTGAGGGGAAACAAATCAGTACATTAGGCTCTCAGCAATGACTGAAGCAGCAGAGCTTCCATTTACCTCAAGTGTTTACCCAGTAATTCACCAGGAAGTAAACAAAAGTTAGAACCTAACCTAGCATTTAGACTTCCATCTAATATGGAAATTTATGCCCAGACACCAAACTACCCGGAGGGAGAGGAACTTCTAATCCACTTTGTAGAGGAACGCACAGTCGAAAGCCCAGGTGCCAGGCACCAGAGCCACGGCAGAGAGATGTGGTGGATGCAGACTCAGTTTCAGTCTGCGCCAAAGCAGGGGCACTGTGCCAGCAGCAGCACTGCATGGCGGGGCTGCTGGGCCCTGGGGAGCGTTCCCTGCACGTGGCACCAGTAGAGCGGAGGCAGGTAGCAGCCCCACACCCGACCATCTGTGCAGGGAGGTGCGCCATTGTGTGCCAGCAGCAACCCGGGAATGATCTTTCGCTGGAGAAAAACTACCTTCAAGATAAAAGGGTGGTTTTCTGCTTGACAGTAAGAGTAATTACTGGGAGCAAAATCTTACACAACTAGTTCCCGAGCTTTGAAATCTAGGGGGTTTTCCTCTCTGCTCAGAAAAGTTTCTAAAAAGTCTTCCCCATTCCCCATCCATACCGGATAGTTTATGAAGAGGAGGGCAGACACAGACCTGGCAGTAAATCAGCCCTCAAACCAATCCAGAGCCCGTTACCAAGTGTGTTTTGCTACAAGTATGGCTTCGATCATTTCTGCAATGCATTGCAGGCTATTTCTGGAAGCTTTAAAAATGCACCATGCTTCTGCATTTTAATGCTCAACGACATAGCTATTTCAGTTTATTAAGCAAAAAAAGAGGGAATCTGCTTAACTGCAAGTGCCTTTCATGTCACAAAAGGACTAAGTCAGCGCAAAGCAGCCAAGCAGGAACCCTATTTAAGTCCAGCACGAAGAAAACCTTTTCAACCTCTTACACCAATTAGGATAATCTGAGTCTTTTGATGTTTAAATCCCCAAGAATCATATGGAAATCATAAAAAGCACAGCATTTAAAACAGATTCAGAAGGCAGATAAAACCATTTTTTCCTTCGTAGTATTTCCAGCAGAGCTGGGGGCACCATCAGCTAGCAAATCTTTTGTGAAGCTCATGCTACTCATACAGCAGGGTCTGCTCTGAGCCAGTGGGCATGGAGTGGCCCTCTCTGAGAGCTGCCATACACTGAGGCCAGCTCTGGGCCCTGGACACTACCACATCCCAGCCGAGGACAGGAACCCAACGACTACCAAGGTGATTGGAGGGCCAGTTGCCGCAGTCACAATCTGGGATGCTGCCGTGGGCCTGCTGCAGACTGCCCAAACTGGGCAGTGTCTGCTGAGAACATGGAGCTTCCATAAGTGGAAGCTACAGGCATTGAAATAATATGCCTGAATCCGGGCAATGGCTTATTTTTCAGAAGAAAAACACTTCAATCTTGCATTTTTCCTTTACCTTGGACTCCTTCTGAAGAATCCACATTTCAAAGTTTCCTGCTTCCAAGGAGGATGAGGGTAAGAGTTCTGTTTGCCTTGACCATTTAGAAAAGACTATAGGCAAGAGAGAGGGATGTTTTGCTGGACACATAATTGCAAAGCTAGAGGGACATTTTGCTTCAATAAAATCCTGATCAACTATGTTTTCCTATAAAATCTGACACAGCAATGAACCTCTGCCAGAAAATGAGAGAAACAGAGAAGAAAATTTTACAATGATCTTCGAGGCTGAAACACAGTGTTTTGTGTTATGGGAGACGTTAAGCACACCTTCTTGTGCAATACAAGGCATGGCAATGGAACCAGCTACACACTTCTATTGCGGGTGGCTGAGGGGTAGCACAGTGCTGCTCCCTAGATGCAAGGGAATGAGGAGGTGAAGAGATACCGGGGGTGGGGAGGGGGAAGAAGGGGTCAAAGACAACTCACGAACCTTACACTGACATTTGAACAAACTGGAAAGTAAGCAAAACTGTTCCTGTTTATACAAGCAACTCGACTGTACGCTAACAGAGTACGAGGGTATGAAACCATGTCCTTATAAAGTAACACTCATCTTTACTTATCTAACACAGAGAAACACGGGAGAGGGTCAGAGGCTGCTAAAGGAAAAATATCCAAGTGTTAAGGCTGGAGAAATGGAAAACAAAGTTTAACTCAGATAGAATTATTTGCAGATACAGCACACATAAAAAAGAAAAAAAAAAAAAAAAAAAAAGCTTAAACACCATTTGCAACACCCCTGCAAGCTGCCTATTTAAATTGTCAGTTTGACAACCAATGAAAATGATGTTAAATAAAGATGGGTGTTACAGCTACACAAATAATTGGTACTACTGCTACACGTGAACAAATGCAAAGTCTTTCCAACTAATTAGCCTGATTTTCAGTTACGGCTTATGAAATCTTGATACAGTTTCACATTTCCCTTTATTCTTAAGGTAATGCCAGAACTATAATTAACATTAATTACAACTCTAAGTTCACAGTGCCTGAACTGCTTGCTATTCCCAGTGTTTGTAGGAAACAAGCTGTGCAGTTCCTGACACAAATATTATTCCTTATTAGTTTTGCAGCTGAATAATATTCAGCCTGTAACAGAATCCTCTTAGGACTGAAAAGTGCTCTTGTGCACACGGGTACACTCACAAAAACAACAACTAAACGCTAAAAGCAAACTCGCAGAGAACTTCTGGGTCAGCTTTTGACATCACCCATAGGAATGAAATCAGACACCGACCAATCAGGCACGGCGAGGCTGGCAACACAAAATAAACAAAAGCTGGACCCGGGGCTCACAATGAGGGAGGGAAGTGGAAGAGACTATTGTTCCGAAAGCTTTTAAATGATGTTGCTTTATTTATTTCTTTTGACAATGCCTGAACTGAATCTTTAAAAAGGGAAAGGCCCCTCCCCCACAGGATCTGTAAAACCGGAGTTGGGGGTTTCGCCTTTGTTCTCCCTCACAATGTTTTGCAAGCCCTGCAAAGCAAACAGCGCTAACCCGGCGCGCTGTGTGGGAAGGCGACGTCCTTCCCAGCATCGCCAGAGAGGCTCCGCATGGGCGCTCGGTGCCAGCTTTTCTGAAAAGCAGGGCAGGCCGGGCACTCCGCTCTTTTCAGAGCCCGACCCCCAGCTCGGTGCCTCCCAGGAAGCAGAGGCCTTTGCAAACCTGGCACGGAGGCAAGAAGCGGGCCATGTAGCCACCCATCTGCCGGCTCTGCACTGCCGCGGCTGGATCTGCCCCAGCCGCAGCTCCTAAGCGAGAGCGCGCTCAGTCACTCACAGAGCAGGCCGGGGGACGATGCCCCTCGCGGCGTCGTTGTGGCGGCTAAGGCGCAGCCGATGATTCACTTCTTGGACGCTCTGGCCTGTCAATGAACTCAAAAGATTTAGGATTAGGCCCAGAGTTCACTAAAAGCACACATGGTGAGTTTTGTCAGAGTTCAGCTCAGCTGAACAAAGCTTACTGAGTGACTTGAATCCTCTCTGTGCTTCCCCAAGGAATTAAACAAAAAAAGTAACACATTTCTGCAGTTCAGGCTGGACTTGCTGCCCTCGTTCCCATTCTTCACTGAGCCGCAGAGGGAAGCATACAGGGACAAGTAAAGGCATTCCTGAAGGAGGACATAAACACACGCGTCCCGGAGTCATACAGGTAAAGAGCATCAGTTATTCTCACATCTTTAAAAAAACAGACCTTTCTCTACTCTCACCATGCAAACGATTACATATTGTGGAACAGTCAATTACAACAAATGCCATAGAATTCAAGCAGCCCCAACACTTGGCCACAATTTCAAATGTTTTACAGATGTTTATGGTTTGTTGCACAACTTTCATCGAGTTACCCACACAGCACAGTGTTTACCCAACAGTTTTGGCACATGGTAATTCATTTTCTTTGTGCAGGTGTTGCATTCCAGAAATAGTTTGTCTTCTTATAGAAAGCTGCTGGAGTTCTACTTAAAAAAAAAAAAAAATCAGGAAGGAAATCAGATCCTCTCATCTGGGAGAGAAGAAGTGCTCCCCAAACTCAGCTCATTTCCCTTTTCCTTGTTTTCAGGTAGAAGAGAACTCTCTTACAGGTAGAAGCTATTTCAATGTATGTCACAGACGTGAGTACCCCTACAAAACTTCAAAACGTGAAGCACAGACCTCAACAGCGTGAGGCCACAGGCTGTTTCTGACAAAGGCTCTGGGGTAGGAAGCCCTCAGGGTTATTTCAGTGGCCAGCTTCACTTGTTGGAAGCCCACTGTTCGTGTGACTGCTACACCTACCCTTGGATTGCAGTAGGAGGCCTCACCAGGAGACTTCACCCAGCAAGTTTCAGGCAGAGCCACAGGGAGGACCTTGCAGGCATACAGGCAAAGCTGGCACAGGCAGCGCCCACATCCCAGCGTGCATCATCCCCTCAGCCTCAGCACAAAAGCACCACTGGCATCCATGCCGCTGCCTTTTGTCCTAAGTTTTTATTCCACGCTTCGTGGGGCAGGAAGCAACCCCATAGCACAGGGAGTGTGCAGCACTTGAGGCCTTTTGCTGACTGGGAGCTGTGAGGAGGCAAAGCAGAATGAAAGCTTTGGGATTCAAGAACTATCACTTTGAAGCATATGGAAATCTAACTTAATCTTAAACTTAAAATTTTCCAGCAGCAGACGTGAATCCAGATAACGTCTCATTTTGCAGATATGGAAAAATACTACCAGCTATCTTTGACTCACTGCACGTGCAAGCCACTAACTTTTCCTATGGAGTGGGAGAGCAAAGATGAAAATGCCAAACAACTGTGAACCTTTAGAGACCCATTTTGACAGATAAAACAACTGAACGCAGATAAATTGGAATAAAACTTAATCGCCCATTCCCCAGCTATGCTCACCACAGAAGAAAAACTTACAATTAAGAAAGAAACAGCAGAAAACGCTGACATCTTAAATGGAGCAAGCTCCCATCTCTGCTGCACAGCTTCCCTGATGATACCAAATACTGCAATTCCCAAGAGCTGCATTACTGACTTGCTGTCTTAGCAGCCCTTTTATGAGTAATCAGTGAAAGAGAACATTTAAACAATGTTTTGGAGCGTGTATCTGAATTTGACTGTTGTTCTGTAATTTAGGGCAAGACGAACCCAACTTCATGATTTACATCCCTTAATTGAAATCCCTCAATCAGCATTCTTATTTTCTGTGCGGTAGCTACGACCCACTAATTCACATGCTCCAATACAGTGGTTAAGAATATATAATCCTTTAATCTTTTGTTCTGCGACTCCACCCACAACTCCTGGTGCTACCTTCAGAACACAGACCACAATGGATCAGATGAGCACAGTGTTCAAGTGAGACTGTCACGGGCAGCACTCTGTTGCCAAAAGAGATGTGAAAGTTTTATAGGTGCCAGGGAGAATACAACAGGAACCCTAATTTTTAAGTGCCAGATGAGGAATGTGTCAGCATACATCTACAAGACAATGTTAAAAAGAAGCTTAAATATGCATTACTAAAAAACAAACTCTTCTACTCAGTGCATCATTGGTCATTTAAATAATACTCTAACGTTAGGATAACCTACATTACGTTTTATCTTCATCTGAACTTTTCTTTGAGTGTTTTCATGATTTCACATTTTATGCAAGCTGTATGCATGTCACCATTTCATCCCTTCTTTTACTGGAGAAATCTAAACTGCTGATAGCTGGCACTGCCTGGGCATCCAACACACTTTATCCTTATGCTTTATCCTTTTCTTTTTTTTTCTTTTTTTTTTTTTTCAACAGTATTTTTTCTACAGATACAACAACAATTGTCTTAATTTTCAGCTGTTTCAGTTCATAATTAATTCACTGCAAATTAAGAAAACAATTAGGAAAGCAGAAAAGTTTGTTTTCTTCTTTTAACCCATTAATAAAATTGAGATGTGCAACAGCAGACATTGGTAGCTCAAGAAACTTGGAGTATGTGGTATCCAGCAACAATCAGCACAACACTATGGTACTAGTTCTGTGCAACACATCAGGTTTAAAAGCACAATATGTTCCAAGACGGATATTTTTTCCCTTGCATGCCAGAACATCAAACATAGTTAAATTTCTTTAGTAATTTAAAGCAGTCTTTAAATATTGCTTTTGTACATTGCAACTGAATTCAAATTACATGACTTTGCTACACACAAATCACGTGATATTTTTTTAATCTATTATTCCTGTTAAGAAAGGTGTTTCACTATTTTCTACCGTAATAAGAATGTAAAAATATGGCATGTGAAGAAATGCATGGTAATCTGTGCATAAGCATTTAAGAAACCCAATCCTGTTTAACAAAAACTCTGGTTAGCAAATGATACTGGCCAGTAAAATTGAGTCTTTGTTTAGGAAAGTAACTGGAAAGCAAAAACACAAGACAATACTACACTTAATTATTTAAATCAGAATGCTCTGTTTGCTGATTTAAATAGTGATTAATTTAAATCCCTGATATTAATCAACTCTGGATTGCATAAACATCATGTTAATAAGAGGGAGCAGTAGCTTTGTCAGCTGAGAAGTCACTCAGGTAAAGAACTGTGACAGAGCACAAAGAAAGGGTGCAGGAGCTCATTAATGGGTGTCCCCTAACTGCCCCAACCCCCCAGTTTTTACCACAGAGAAAGAGAGAAGATAAGCTTGAGAGCAGGAGGATGTATGCACAGGGGTGTGAGTGCATAAGAGCACATACAGGTACTCTGGCATAAAGTGACAATGATATTTCTTCATGAAAAGTAGGATTTCACTCCTCAATCCTGAATGAAACAGATTAATTATATATTTCAATTGGTTTTATTTATTTTGCTATGAAGGTCGCTATAGCAGTCCACTAACTGGATCTTGGAGCACGTTCCCTGTTGGCATTAACCACTGTGTCACTGAAATGGAAAGCTACTCTGAATTTTATACCAAAATGGATTCAGTCCCTCAACTCAGGTACTCCCATCCAGCTCATGCTCCTCTTTCTGCCCAATCCTGTAATCTGCATTTCTTCCTCAACAGCAAGGAGCTGAATAGAACAACCCAAGCAGAATGAGTTACTCTGGAAGAAGGCTGCTTCTCCTTCTCTAGAAACCCACTGCACTGAGAACAAGGCAAACAAAAATACCAAACAAACAAAATACCAGTACAGTGATGACAGGCCATGAAGTACATACAGTACCTGACAGCACAGCCTACACTGTATTTACTCCAAGGATGCTTTACTACCTTCCATGAGAACATCCTCTCAAGTAATGCTATTTATTTTTCAACAGAGGTCCAATTATAATTAAAAATAAATACAAGCAGGTAAGCCTTTCTTCTTTCTCTTTTGCAGCTTGATTGTGAAGGACACAAATTATTCCAGTCGAGCTCACTTCTAATAGAAACTCCTTTTCTTTCTTGATTTTACAAGAAAGTGTTTTACAATCCAGAGAGGATGAGTCATCAGAAAATCCTTGTCTAGTTGCCAAAAACCTGCCCCTCTTCATTAGGAACATAAAGATAAAAGCTCTTACAGTACATTAGCTGGCATACGCCTACACAGACAGTACAAATAAATTAATTGTGCCTAGCCTCAAACATCCAAAGAGGTGTAGTAGGAGCTCAGTCCATCTTGTTTCATTAACAAATTAAACTGTAACAGAGCATCAACAGTTCTCTTACGTACATATGCTTAGCTGTCACACAGAATGGTTTTGTAGGTATCACCCTTGCTTGCATTCATATTTTGTAGTTCTTCTAACGTTTACATTGTTTGCATATATTACATAAACTTCAATACAAATAATACATGCTGGGAAAAAGTAATAGATATTGGTAAGTCCATCAGCCACCCTACAAAGCTACTCAGAAACTTACTACAGCCTTGGAACCCAAGACTGGGATAGTGACATTCACTGAAAAGGGAATTCTTGGTATGACAGTATTTCACACATGTAAAAGCTACACACTGTTTTCCATCTGGGAAGGACAAAGAGCATTCTTGGAAGTGTGAGCAGATTGGGAGTGAACTTGTACATTCAGATTCATTTGAAAACTGCACTGTTTGGCTATTTATAAAAATTATATATACATTTGTATTTTACAACTCGGCCGATAAGAGAGCAGATCTAAAAGAAAGTCATTTTATAAAATATCATATGTGGATCAGGGGCCTGAATTACTGGAAATAATCAACATTTACCATCAAACTCATGCCACAGACAAACTGTTTTCCTTCTGGAATGCTCACAATCTTTAGCATGAGAAAGTTATACATAACCAACTTGAAAAACGAGTTTAACTCTACTTAGCCACAAGCTAAGATTACACCCTCAAACACACCTTTCTAAGATTTCTTATGAGAGGTTTGTTTGTGCAATCCAGTTAAGGGCAATTTGTTAAAATTGCTCTCTGATTTTCTTTATCCTTTAACTGCATAATTTAAGGAACCTGCATTTTATAAGTTCAAAGAATTTTTTTTTTTTGTAATTACATATTTCTATGTGTTCTTACCTCCTGAGAAATAAACACAGTTTATTTCACAGTATATGAGGAAAGAAAACAGAAAAAAAAAGAAGAGAGCTGCTGAGCTCAGACTATCATAGAAATCAACTTCTTAATTAAAGAGAATGAAGAGCAAGTCATAAAATACATGAAATAAAAAGAGCAAGACATAAAACACATCGGTTCAGAACCACCTGCAGTCTCATTACCATTGCCCTATCTTTTTGGCCTCCAATATCAGGGCTCCAAGTAGCCAGAGCAAAAACCAAGGCAGTGACTCCTCCAAAGACCTGCCACTAGAAGCCAGCGGCTCCCACCTGTTCCCCAACAGAGAATTTTCGCCTCCCTGCTTCCATCAAGCATGAGGGCAAACAGGTTACAAGGCCCCTTACCAGGGGTAGCAGGGCATGGCTGTGAAGTTCTGGCTAACTTTCAGCCAGGGCTTGCTTCCAGCTTCACCCATCCTGCGGTGTCGTCTTGTATGTCAGACCAGAGATACTTGTCATCCCTTGGTAACTCAGGAAAGCACGGTGCTCTCTCTGACACCAGGAGCTGTTGCATGGGATCATGGAGGCGGATGCAGCCTCAGCGGCTCTCGAACAAGCTGCAAACCACACTTGTCAAGGCTGCCTCACAGCAGCGTGGGGCTCACCTCTCCCACTGCACAGCTATGCTTTTCCCCAGCATGGATTTGGACAGGCAGAGAGGCCAGGGCGGACATTCAAGCCCAGACTTGCAGCTTCACCTGATTAATCAATCCGAGGGAGATCCGGCAGCTGCAGCCACCGCCAGCCAGCCCGAGAGAGAACGGCAGCCATGTGCCGGATAACGCAACAGCAACTCACTTCTCCATGCAGCACTCCAGCCGATAACTTTCTCTCACAGAGGCATGCTGTACACGGCACACATTTTTTTACACAGCCTCTTTCTGTAAGCTGCACAGCCCCTACCAGCCCCTCGGGAGGTGCCATAGCCCACCCTGCTGCTGGGGAAGCAGGGGATGCCTGTGGCAGCACTGGAGGCAGAGAGGTGATGGCAGTGCCTATGTGGGTCCATGGCGCAGCCCAAGGTCCCCCAGCCTCTGTCGTACAGAGCAGGGCCAGCCCTGCAGCCTTCAAACGACAGGTTCTGTTTTATTTATTTATTTTTTTTCCTTTACAAAACAGTGCCTCATTACTGCACAACGATAGGAGTGCTTTATTAATGCTATGGGTTAATCACTGCACCTGAAGAGTTTTACTCTCTTTTATGGAAAAGGAAGCCAGCCCCACCACCCATTACCCAGCTTCCAGCATAAGCTCCAACAAAGCACCATTACCTGGCCAAAGCCGACCACGGCCATCGCACAGATAGGTAATGTCTGATGCGTAACTGTAGATATCCTCTCTTTTATGGGGTTAATACGTGCCCTTGGGGATAATTGTGCAGGACTTTAGATAAGAGATGTCCATAAAAGGCGGTAAGAGTCACCCAGCTAAAACCACACATAACTCAGCCTAGTTTACCCCTTTGCATTATTTAAATGCCTCCCTTTAATGCATCAATTTAAAGGCACTGTGTTGCCAGTGCTCCAGGCAGGCAGCTCTTCTCCTTCAACCAAATGCATCCCTCCAGAATTTAAATTTGCATGCATTTCACAAGTGTATCTATTTGTAGGCCTCCTGGCTGTTAGGAAACAAAGGCATAAATGCGTATTTTCCGTTGTTGTTGGCAAGCCTGCAGTCACAGTCCTACTGCACCCTCTGAAGCAGCATCAGCATGCAGCGGGGGTCAGGCAGGTAGGGGCTTTGCCCTCTGAACCAGATGTCAGTACTGCTGTCCAGCACAAGGGCATTTCAGAGCAATGGCACTGCTCCCATTGACAGTCCCTGGCCACCTCATCAGCAGACCCAGGGGAACATGCGGCCACCCAGATGTCCCATTCTGCTTCACTGCTCCGGTGGTGATTCTGGCCCTGATTCTTGCCCTCCTTGCTAGTGCTTCTGCTTTCTAGGAGTTCCACATCCTACGCACAGGTAGGTAAGGCAGGGAGCAAGTCACATTACTCGTGTCTTCTCCAGATCACTTACAGGCTTGGCCTTCCATTTTAAGAGGCTAATTGGGTCTTCATAAGTTTGTTTCATTCCTTTCTAGTGTACAGCTACCACAAAGGATGCTGGCAAGGCTGAAGTTTCAACAAGGCTGAAGAAAGCCTTTTTTAGAGAAACTTTGGTTTTAACATTAAATTTAAAAAGTACAAAGAGTAGCAAGAGCAAGGTAGGAGTTCTGTTGATTACATGCTCCATTTTCCAGCAACATATACAAACTTGTTTCCTGGGCAAGGAGAATTTTTGTGGATAGGAAAAAAGTAATTCCACCATCCATTCAGTCTCTGAATATTTTGTTTTTATAAAGCACACAGGTTTTGTCAAGTCAGGTTACCTAAGGGTGAAAGTTAGGTCTCATAATCCCTAATTCTATTGCCCATTACACACCATCTGGTGACACAGTTGAAGATAATCTGATTTTTATATTTTAAAAACATCACATAGCCATATCATATGGAGCATGCAATACAGTAAGTTAGGTATTTAAATAGAGTGCTTCTGTTTAGTTTACAAACCTAGGGTCACTCTCAGTTAACCTGACAACACTTTTGGGCAGGGTGTTTTGTTTGTCATCCCCAGCTGAGGTTTCTGTTTACAGTTACACCTGAAATAGTACCAGACTAACATCTAACCAGCTTTTAAGAACCTCTTCTTGGAATTCAAAGCCTTACATCTAAATTAGAACAAATACCATGACAAAGCAGTTTTGTGCCCTAGAAGCAAAGATGTCTTATTGCAATATCTTTATAAAAAGAAGAGCCTGATATAGTTTAATTATGGACTGTGTGTTCAGTCTGATGCAGGAGTTCTCAAATATTTCGAGCAGATTCTGGGAGATTGCCATGAAGAGCTCCTTGAAAGATAATGGTCCATCAGTATATCTGCAGGTTTGCTTTTGTCACTTTATTTTCAGTCTCCAAAAGTAATCCAAATAGTGGGTTGCCAAAAGTTATAACCATCAAGAAAATGAGAGAATCAATCATGCTGGGCAAAAGAAAACTCTTACACAACTAACCTGGGGAAGTGAAATAGGACATCTGCTGTTGCTCAAGTCCTTTGCCTAAGTATTCCAATGGCCCTCACGTTCTCCAAGGCCAAGCCCTCCAACAGCTATCTCACCTAATGTCACCTTTTTCTGAGGCACAAGGCACACCCAAAATATTTTCAAGAGGGGTGGAAAGCAGGAACAGAAGGTTTCTGCAATTTGCAGTCAGGTTCTTCTGGGAAGATGACATATTTCTAAGAGAATATAATGTACACATTTACCTGTGCCTCTGATATAATCACATAATCAACTTTCAAATCTAGGTAGCTATTTTTCCCTGAAGATTTTTATTACTTTCACTTCCTGGAATAATTAGCTATTTGGGGGATTAATTTTTTTTTTTTTTTTTTTTTTTTTTTTTTTTTTTTTTTTTAACTTTTGATAACAATTATCACTGAACTTTTCCACATCATTTCAAAGCAGGAAGGCCAGCTTTGAGGCCAACTTTAAATCAAACTAACAGATTATTGTGTCCTTTTGCACTGTCAGGTTTCACTCCCGTCAGACCCTCTGGACAAGCCAAAGTACATCCCTAGAATCATCTCATTTATTGACCTGCATTACTCACCAGAATTTTCCAGGCTTTCCTGCCTTGTTCGAGAAGAAGGAGTTAATACTGCTGGGATGAATTGCAACTTCCTGTGGAGTTTTCAGCTGCTGGGGTGGCAGACCCTGCACCGCAGGGAAGCACAGAGCATTTCCCAAAGCTGGTGAGCATGAAGAAGTTACACGAGCCCCAGGTGTAAGGCCACAGGTGTTCCATTACACTGCTTCTCTCTCATGTGCACCTGTGAAGCCCAGAAAGCACCACACCTCATCCCCAAACCATGCACGGTTTCTCCCATTTCTTCTGACCTCTCAATCTGATTGTCCAACTCTATTTCCCTCTGACCGGGCTGCCCAGTTCCCTGTGCTTCCCTATGCTCTGCTACCAATTGGGATCTGAATAAATTGTTTAAGCATTGGCAAGCATTTTCTTCAATGAAGACAAGCTATGAACTAGGCAATCATATTTTCAGCTGCGCTGCCTGCCAGAAAAGCACACAAACTTCCAATAGCAAAGAAATGAGGTCATTTTGGTCAACTGCCAAAATCAGCACATTTCCTCTTTTGGTTCTGGATGCTGCACCTACACACTCCATGATATGCAACAAGTGGTGAGACAGAGGTGCAGTCCCAGAAAAGACAAAAAAAAAAAAAAAAAAAAAAAAAGAAGAAAAAATCCCAGATGACCCATGACCTCTTCCTGAGGATTTATTTAAAGTCCAGTCTAACCTTTCTAAAAATACTGCAGAAATGTAAAGCCTTATCAAATTTAATAGACATACATGAGGAATGAAGCTTTTGGTTACGTAGCTACTCAAACTTAACACATCAGGTTTAAAATTTGGTCTTCTCACAGGGCTTCAGTAAGACCCTTCCCTTGCCAAGGACCCTATCTTCTGCATGTCTTGTCTATTCAAGAACTAAGTTTTCCTGAGTTAGGAACACGTTTTGACATCAAAGCAGAGTCTGAAACAATGCATTCCAGATGTTTTAATTGGGTCTCTTAATGCTAGCGCGGCACAAACAAATGGCAGTAGTAGTAATAATAATAATTACCTCCTAAGTCTTTATTTTCAAGTTAGTATCTGCCAAAAAATGTTAGAAAATTATTCTCACTGTGGCAACTACTCTATTTATGTGCATAATTTACAAGAAGCTCATCTGAATAATTTGAATTTTTTATTAAGACTATTTTCTCATTTTCCATTGAGAAGCCTTCTTAGATACTGACTCACATTCGGCCTTGTAGGGAAGAGTGCCGAGCATTTGTTTTTCTTATGTCTCCAGTAGTTATGTGACTCCTGCATTAAGCTCAGCAAAGCCAAGCCTGAATAGGAACAAACTTAATTATTAAATACATTTCTAACTTTGCTGCCACTTTAAGAAATACGTATCTTTCATGTGGGGTATTGGAAACATGCCAAGAAGATCTTAAAGAAAAACAACACAACAAACAACAACAGCAACAACAAAATCCACACCACTTAATCTAATTTTTTGTGCACCCCTTTTTCTTTCTGCCTTTCTCATAATAGGGTTAGGTGAATTCAAATCTACTGAGCCAGGCTGAGCTACTTTCGCTTCAGGTTTGTCAGAGAAAAGTTACTGGGGCATCATGCCAAACTTTTCACTTTTGAGATAAATATGAGTTTCTTAGGTCGGTTTTGTAAGGGGCAAAGCAAGAGTCTCATATACTTTGGCAATTCAACTGCAGATTTTACAGTGCGGCAGCTGCAGCCGCTTCATTACAAACAACAGATCACTCTGAAGTCCTCTTAAGAAGTTTACAAAAGAGACAGTGTATGTATGTGACGTCCTGCTGCAGTGGTGCAGTCAGACAAATGGCCTTTGACTCTCACCTTCCGCATCACACAGATCCAAACCCAGTTCTAAACAAAGCAGAAATTTCATTTGCCTGCTCTTTTCCTGATGACAGTCCTCTCGTCTATGTGACGATCAGAGCCAAAGAACCAGCTTACTTTCCTTGGGAGGGTCAAATTGGCAGATGAACTATAGTGAGGAGAGGAAACATGTTAAGTATGAAAACATTCTCATAAGCCCTCACAGGAAAAGGATGTAGCTAACAACAAAAGAGAATACTGCGTTTCTCTGCCAAACCTTATTATACAAGATTATGCATTTCCCAAACTTATATTTATACCAGTTGAGTATTGGCAGTACTACATCTGGAGGAGCCATAATCCGAAATACCCCTCCTGCATTCTCCATGTTATGTCAGCTCTGAAGGTTTCTTTCTGAGGTTAGCGGTAGCTACATGTATCACCACCCTACTTGACTCAGGATACCACAAGAGTGCTGGGACTTGCAGGGTGAAGCACTTCACTGCTACCTGACCAGTCCTCTAACAGATCCACTAAGGAACATCTCCAAGACCCATTGACACAAGGCTGTCAGCAATCTCCATTCACTAGATCCTCTCCTGCAGCATGGATGGCCCGGCCTGCTGTCGGGCACACTATTTGCAGCAGAATGGGAAGACCAATTACTTAAGGTTTATCCTTCCTATTCCAGGCTTGTTCCAAGCACTTCTTCAATTTTGCAAAGCTGGCACAGTAAAGCCAACAAGCTGATAAAAGTACGGTGCGGGCATAGGTTTTAACTGCTTGTCTTTGCTTGGCTCAGTAGCCATATCATTTGTGGTTTCACTGAAAGGCTTCAGCTCTGACCATTCCAGACAAGCTTCCTAGTTTTCTGTACCTTTCTAGGGAACAATCAGAAGCAGATTTCTGGTAGGCTATTGCTGGTCCAAGCATTATTCCCAGAAACGCACCAGCCAGCAAGGACTGACTGAACTTCCCCACTTCGTACATCCATGGACTTGTCTGCCAAGTGGCTGCTAAGGCCGCACTGGGGATTTTCCCTCTGCATAGGATGCTGCAAAGCCATTCATGTGCAGCCGTCAGTTTGCAGTTGGTGTCCAGTCATTGGACGGAATGCTCAGGTCAATACCTGTACTCAATTCTACGACTGCAAAAGGAGAAAGAAATGCTGCTAGTAGGTTGTTCTCAACGAAGGATCCACGGGGCTCTGAAAGGTGCATTATCCTTATAGATCTGGAACTGCTGCGCACAATGAAAGTCTGTTAACAGTTGGTTGTAAAACACACCCAGAGATTTTATGTTCTAAATTATGTATATGATTGTTTTGCTTGTTTGCTGACTGTGAGCGTAGTGGGAAGTCGAAGTCACTGCTATTACACCTCTAACTGAGGATTTCTTAACTGTTGCTTAAATTAAAAAGAAAGATAAAGACAAGCCCTTAGAATAATATATCAAAAAGCTGCGATAATTCTGTGAGTGGCCTTCAGTACTGACTGGTAGCTTTTCTGGTCCTTCACGAGTTCCAACATGTTACTTCACAGAGGCAGCAGCTCTTCTGCAAGGACTGAGGTCTATGCATCAGTTTCAAAGCTTAAAAATGTTCTTTACATACATTTTCATAGTAAAGCACTTTATAACTATTACCCAATTATTGCTTACAGCATTAAGTAACAAAGTATTATTACTGCAATTTTACAGAAGGGAACAAATCATGAAATATGAAATACTTATGCTGTGTTTGCGTAGGTTTTCTCATATTAATTAATTATGAGACTTAATTACACTCAATCTTACCATTC
Source organism: Centrocercus urophasianus (assembly GCF_019232065.1). NCBI lineage: Eukaryota > Metazoa > Chordata > Aves > Galliformes > Phasianidae > Centrocercus > Centrocercus urophasianus. The sequence goes on from NW_024884586.1 coordinate 1,213,678, forward strand.
CAAGCCAATTACACAAATTTGTGTAAAGTGGAGAAGTAGAGAAACCTTTATCTCAGAGACAATCATTCATACTGACAGCACTTTCCACAAAGATATACAGAAAGGACTTCCCAAATATTAACTCGTACATCCAATGCAACAAGATGGATTTTTCTCTAATGTTCCCCCACCCAAGTACTCCAACACAAGCTAACAAAGAAACCAAAAAAACAAGCACGTTCAAGTCATCAAGGTACAAGAGTTCTAATCCAGCAACATAAAACATGGGTCGGTAAGAGTCATCGCATACATGCACACTGCAAAATATTTAATATTTCTGTTTGTTTTGAATCTACAGTAATTTTGTTAGCTTTAGTCTACAGGAGAAACGCTAAACATCTAAAAGATCACTTTAGAAGTTACACAGAACAATCTACGAACACTTCTACATCCTATGCTGAAACGTTCATTCATGATTTCCCACAGTATGTACCCGCAGGGAATCACAACACGTCAATGCCTTCAACAGCAACAGCATTCCATGGGAAGCTGCTCCTTTTTGCAAGTCATGGTTCTTACAAGAATGGACTAATCCAAGGAAAAACAGCCTTTCTGTATTAACATGAACTGATTCTCCCAAAAACAGCACTCATTTGAAATCAAGAGCAGTTACTATCTTTGGAATTTCCTCCAAAGAGATCTGTGAGTTCCAAGTACATCTACTTGATTAAAATTTGAGAGACATGGAACTGACCAATATTTACCATAATTCTCAATCAGATATGTTTTAAACACACATTCTTCCTTATCCAGGCAAGCTCTGCTGCCTTCTTTGGTGGGTAAGTGATACTGCCATTAGACCATGGAGGACTGACTACAGGAAGAGATACAGGAGGCATTCAGAAGAATGACCTGAATTTCCATATCTAGTAACAACTTCCCCTCATCCCAGGAAACTCCTCCTTCCCCCTATTCAAAGGAGATGCCACCTGGCTCGGTTTAGGCACAAGGGGTGGAGAGCCAGCCTCTTCCCCTGCAAGTCTTCATCGAGACACAGCTCTTTCCTCTGAATATATTGAAGACTAGAAGTCTTTCTTAGTGAGAATGGCTTACCGAAAATCTAGAAATGAACTACATATCCAGTTTGCCTAGTTTGGACCCCTTCCTTCAAGCTTCCTAACAAACTCTTCCTGAGCAAGTTATAAATTGCAAGCATGAACCTACATCTATTATAGTATTGTTAAACCAATTATCAGCACAAATTTGGTGTTAATGACAGTCATGTGTTTTCTATTCTTCTAAGTCTAACCCCTCAGCTTAATTATTTTATTTAGTGTCTAGGGCATCAACACTTCCTACACAGCACCCGTCATCAGTCTAGCAATTAATTGCATACCACTGACCTTCAGAGAGCACCATGGAAATTTTATTACTGTACAATTCAATTACATTTCACATAACCCTGTTCCACAACCATGTTTTATTATTAAAAAATAAAACTGTGCTTAGAAAAAGGGTAGTTGAGCAAATCAGACTATTTATAATTCACAAAAATAAAAAACATTTCACAAGGTCTGCAACATATACAGAAAGCTTTGCAGCCTTAATATGAGATGAACGTTACTAAGATTCACATTATAGACAAATGTGGAATGGAAAACATTCCCTGAGGTCATAATGGCAGCGTTACAAAGCATGCCATTTAAAAGCTATTCACCAACAATGTCCTTTTCCTTTTAGCCAGAACCCTACGGTGAAAATTCAGCTGAAGAAAGTCAATTAATTGAAATGGTGATTCCACAACTGAGGGACTGGAGGTGTATGATGAAACAGCTGCAGGAAAAGACTAGGCAATTCCATGTAGTATTCAGAAGTAAATAAAAAAAAAAAAAAAAAAAAAAAAAGAGGGCTAGCAGCCATGACCTAGGTCTCCTACCTTGGTGCTGACCTCTGCAAGTTTGCTGCTTTGAAGGGACTATAATCCTGCTTACATTCTGCATTAGTCTCTGCTCCTGTTCTAAAGAAAATGCTACAACTCAGCATATTTCTTCTACATTCAGGAGTCTCTCTGCTCCATTCCAAACCAAGTTTCACAGAATAAATAATAATTGCATGACTACTCTAATTTCAATCTGGCATGTTAATGTAAGAGCTAAAGTAAGGGCATGAAGACCGTCTCTCAGAATTGAGGCCTGCATCCAGAATGAAATAACTCATCGCACCCAGGATTTCAATGCAGGCCTCTAATTTCCCAGACTCCAGAGACTCAGCAGCTCCACACTAGCACACCAGTGGCAGGCCCACAGGAGCAAAGGGGCTAGCACAGCAGCCAGCGTGGGCTTGCATGAGTGCCCTGAGAGACTCCCGTTACGGTAGTTTCACCCATCCTTGTGCGCTTTTCAGTCCTCCAAATTTCTTGCTGGAGGCAGTGAGCTGGCAACAAGTCCCATGCACCATGAGGTGAATCACCCATCCTCTAAAGTCAAAACCCAGAGAACGCCTAAAGATAACAACAGAGTAAACCAAAGGTCACCAACAAGTGACCTATCAAGTCAAATGAGTAGGTATTGCATGGACTTTACAATCACACCACGTGAGTGCCTTACTTAATTTTCCACACGCAATGAAAAAGCTTTCTACCATAGAAAATTAGACAGCTGTATGAGGGCTACTCCAAAAGTAGTGCCTCCTATTTTATGACGTTGGCCACAACATCAGAGGTGGATGTTGGCGGTGTGTTGAACCATCCCACCAATATCCCACTCCATGTCGTTGCTGCATGACAGATGACAGCAGAGGGGCACTCTGAGCGGTGCCTGACATGAATGTGCAGATGAAGCAAAGGTATGTCACTGAATTCCTCCGTTTGGAAAAATCTGCACCCACTGACATTCATCAGTGCTTGCTGAATGTCTCCAAGAGACGACCAGTGGATGTGAGCATAGTGATCTGCTGGAGTAGGTTTTCCTAAGTACAGCTTGCAGGCTCTTGTTCATTGCCGGAAAAAATGCACAGCTAATGGTGGTAACTATGTTGAAAATGTGTTTTGTAGCTGAGACTTTGCTCCACCAAACAGTGTTACCTTGCTCTTTGTATCTGTTGCAGTTTCCATGCAAATAAATAAGAGACATTACTTTCAGAGCGACCTATGCACATTACAGGCAATGCACTTAATCTCATCAAATCCCAGATAAAATTGGTTTTACTGTGTCAATCCTGTGACCTCCTTTAGGTAAGGACTTGTAAACTACACTGCCAATGATAGTGGGATTATCCAATAAACAGAACTCTTCCACAATGCTTTGCTTTAAAAAATTGCCTACATATTAAATGAATTGCAATTGAGGCAACTCACAGCTATACAGTATTGAGTTATTTTTGTTTTTCCTTTTTAAACAAAGTTCTTTAAAAAAAAAAAAAACTCAGTTGAAATAATCAGTTTATTACTGCCTGCTTTTAATAGTCCTATTTTTTCAATAAAGCAGGGGAAATCTGAAGTGAAACCAGCTTCAATGAATAAAATATTTCATAACCAAATCCAGTTTGCCCTCCCCATCCCCCCCTTCCCTCCCATCCCCCCCCCCCCATCACAAATGTACACAGAACTTGAACAAGAGAAGAAATAGACATAAATTGATCCTACAAGAAAACACGCATCATTTTTATATCTCTTTTGCTACAGAAGCCGGGGTTACAAAGCAGACTGGCAAGTGCGCACATTACTGAGATGTCATGGCAAGGCTATGATTTGGAGACAACAGCGCTGCAGTCTGAAACTAAATTCAGAATTCCCATCAGTTTTGCCAAGACCAGTGTTTAGATATTCTTGAGACCTGATCACAGAACATACACACACACACACACACACACACACACACATATACACTCCCTAAGCTATGGGTCCATGCAAGTGCAGCGTGAATTAAACAGCATTACATGTTCTTTCTGACATGCTGTTGTCAGTCATTCAGAATACTATTTTTCTTGATGTGGATTTTTTTTTTTTTTTTTTAAATGGGATGAGAAAAAGTAAGAGTCTCAAGGATCAGAATACATCAGAAGCCAGGCAATACTGAATACATCCCTGTAACCATGAATACGTACATCAGCACAAGCACGCACGCACATTAAGATTTAAGTATTTTGGAAAACAGTCACAACAATAACAAAAAAATAATGAACAGGAAGACTCATTAATTTAGGACTTAAACAAGGCTCTCATTTGCATAGATCACTTACAGCAACAGCAATTCACGAAATTCTTCCACGAAAATTGTGCTATATTTTGTCTACAGTGACACATTCCTTGCAGATCACAGTGCCTTTCTCATCCTGCTAATAAGATAATCTGTTACATGAGGCTTACAAATCCATTTAAATTGATTTTAATTAACAAATCAATCACCAGCCACTGATGACTTGGTCTACAGACAGTAAGCAATTCAAAGCCCCAGGCCTCTAATTCCAAACCAAAATGCACATTAGAGCAACAGGACATCTCTCTGATCAATAGGAATAGAAAGATGCTGGGTTCATACACATTTGGAGAGTACAAACTTGATAAAAATGCATCTTTGGATCATACACATTACAATCCCCATGATCAGCTAGGAAAACAAGATTAAGTCATTTACGCTTCTTTACAAGTGAAACAAATAAATCAACTATGATCATAGCCTGCTTCTAAACTTTTAGATGCTTTTTCCATTTGAAACAGGTTTTTTGTTCTTTTATAGTCCGTTAACACTAAGTAACAGAAAACTGCACTTCTCATGGTCTCAAAGATGAACAATGACTTTTACACATGCTTTGATCCTGTGCAAATTTACTGCTATTCTCTGCTGCTAAGGTTGTCCTAAAAAAAAAAAAAAAAAAAAAAAAAATTAAAAAAAAAAAAGTCTATCCCAAAAAGAACATCTTTGTTATTTCAGTAAGTTAATTATTGTCATCGTTGTTACTACAAGAAGTTAATTACAAAGTAGTAAGTTAAATCCACAATAGGTGGTGTGATGCTAAGCACTACAATCCCTGGAGCATCAGCATCTGGCTCTCTGCAGCAGAGAGAACACCTGAGTGAGGCTTCTCACTGTGCACACCAACAGCCAGTGCTTTAGCACAGCATCTGTTAATTAAAGATAGGTTTGGCATTTATGTGCTGCTGGTTAGACAGTTAAACTAACCAAACAATAAGTACAAGATACCAAACTATCTCCCACTGTATTTAAGAAAAACAGAAAGAGTTTAATACTTCCCAGTTGTAAACACATTAAGATCAACATTGTACCAAACCTGAATCCAGCCCAGTTAGCACAAGAAGGTAAATAGTAAATCCTCTCGAACAGATGTTGGAGAGTACAGGCACTCCACATTTAAAGAGACAGATTCTGCAGCCAACAATGCTTCACTGACACTGAGACAATCAATGTGTCCTTGATTATGAGGAGGCAAACAGTTTTCACTACAAAAAAGGAGACTGAAAAACAAATCATGTGTTTTTATTTTACAAGTTCCAAGTTTGGGTTGGGTTTTTTTCAAGCTCTCTTGGAGCACTGAAACAGAATAAAAATAGTTTGTTTCACAAGCACAAGACGAGTAGCTGCTAAATAAACACGTTAGATTTACTCCTATGCATTAGGTTCTCGTTGCCATTACTGCTCAGGAGTTGGATGATACCACTGAAATAATGCTCTTTTCCCAGCAAACTGACTAGATGGGTTTCATCCAAGAACCGTGCCACAGAGCTCTCCCTCTCTTTCATTCTCTATGTAACACTGCTGGAAAATGTATTGCAGCACAGAACGTAGCATACGCCACTGTATCCTGACGCTCAAATCAAGACCACAGATTATAAACAGTTTCAGCAAATTGACTAGAGTGCCTTTGTTCCTCAGACATACATCTTCCTATTGCTTACAAAAGCAGCATATACTAACCACTAACACTGCCATAGCCAGTACTGGGAAAGGAAGTTATTGAAGCCTGGATTTCCTGCTTTCAGCTGAAGCCAAGAACTGTGAGGCTTGCAGTGGTTTCAGGAACTGACTCATCTAATGATTCATGGATAAGATACTGGTTTTAATATATTTCTGATCATAAGACTCAAACTTCAAAAACAGCAATGCTTAGTTTTTATTTCAAAGTTTAAAAAGTACATAAATCAAGAAAACAAATACTATCACGGGACACACTGGCTAATAATTGTAAGTGTGCTTTACGACACACTCCATATTTAAAAAGGAGCACGTTAAAATTCCTGGAAATTCATTTCAAGAGAACGCTGACAGCGAGTTCAACCCAGTGTTAAAAAAAGCAAGGATTCCTCTTGCAATCCTGACACCTCTAAGCTTCAGGTTGGGGACAAGTGAGATACCAACTGCATTTTTAACTATACCTAGAGATGCAGCTGTATCTACTGCCATATTCATCAAGGCATCCTAGAGCCACTGTTATAAATGCACATGGTTTCTTTAATTATGCATAAAGAGTTCCAGCAGAAGCTCATCTGCTAACAATACATTTGGATGCCCAAAACAAGAGTTGTTCTGTTTCGAGGATGACCAGAGCTGCAGGGCTCAAGCTTAACGCAGTGGCTAACAGGATCTTCCAACACACACATTTGGTGATATCTTGGAGTTTACAACCAGACATTTTCACACAGCTAGTTGGTCCCCAGGGAAGCGTGCTCTCCAGTGTATCCAAACGCTTTTTGCCCACAACACAAATCTCATCAGTATGCTGTAACTTGAACTGCCAGGCTCTTGTGCCGAAAAACATGGCTTGAGATGGAAGCTTAGCTCTGTTAGTCTCATGTATGGAAAAGTACTGGTTTACTTTTTAATTTCTGAGTGGCACTCTGCAGCTCCTCACACAGCATGCACACAGGGCAGCTGGGGGGAATGCTTGCATTGCTGTACTTCACCATGCACACAACTAGCGCACACACAAAAAAAGGAAACAAAAATGCATGTTGCTTGGAGGAAAGAAAAAAAAAAGAGAGAGAGAGAGAAAGCAGTTAAAACAGTTGACAAGAAAAGGCCAAAGTGCGCTCAGTGGCTGGCAGTCATTTTATGGCTATAGTCCTACAGCAGATTTACTTAGATGACGTCAGTGGCTCCAATCCAGCTTTTCTTTGGTAGCATTTACCACTTGCCTCTTGAAGCCTCCACTATGCTACAGAGCAGTAGACCATAATCAAAATTCCCTTTGTGAAATAGAGTTTACCTCAGGGCACAGAGGCATTGCTAGCTGAATTGCAGGCTCTTCACCCTGTACTGCATGCCCAGAAATAAATAACCTACAATACTGTACTTTCCTTAATACAGAAGAACCATTAAAAGCAGCCTGCTACCTAAAAAAAGGCTTCTTTAATTTGTTTCCAAAATCTGCGAGGCCAGAATATTAGTTGATTTTCCAGGCAACCAAGAACTTTGATAATTCTATTATCCTTTTTTGTATTGTTTTTAAGAGATTTGGGGAGATCGAGTTGTTTATGAGTCATTTTTTCCACCAACAAGAAAACATTACTAACATTAAAAGCTAAATTGAATTGGCATAGGAAGCTGCATATTTTATAACTGCTTATCTACAACTGCTAGGTAAGCATATAGTAAATATGCCAAGAAGCAGAAAAAGAAATTACTGTACATAAATAACAGCAAGTGGGAAGGCAAAAAAATATCCATTATTTGGAGTTATGAAATTCCAGTCACAAAACAATGACTGGAACCAATGAGAGGTTAGGAAAGCCAAGTCAAGCAGATATCAAATCAGCCAAAACTTCACAAGCACTGGAGTTTAATAAAAAATAAAATAAATCAAACCATATGAAAGATGCACCCTATAGTACTAAATAAATATAGATTTGGTACGTTTTAATGGCCCCATCAGTCCAAAGATGCTCACATTCACTATATGCAATACCAAGATAATCTAACGGACCAAAGATTACCTTTCACTGTCAATGCTTAGAAACAACTCACAGGAAGATGTGCAAATGCCTCACAGAGAACTGGAATTCTCAGTACTTCTTTCCCCTGCCTCTTGGATTTCTTTTCCCACAAAACCACACTACAGTGAGAGACTGCACATCTAACTTGCACTAAGCTGAAGACAAGAACTGCTATCGACATCCAACTGTACCTGCCTACAAAACACACCTGAACCTTAAATCTGAACTTAAGACATTCAAAATTTTAGGTGATCCCCAACCCAGCTCTAAACAGACAGATGCTAGCACATCCATCCTGGAGAGGAACTATGAGTCTCTCTTAGCAGCCTGGGATGCCAAGCCACAGGCAGAAAATCTTTCTTGCTTGCTTTCTGACAGCAACCATGTCAACGTGGTTCTTGCTTCATGTCAGCAAACAGAATCAGAAGGTGACTGTAAGAAGACTCTCTCTTCCTTGAGAGACAATTTGTCCCTTTTATTGGTCACCAAGAACCCTGAACATGAAAGCCATACAATCCCAAGTGGTCTTTTCTTCCTACAAGACAGGGTGAAGAAGCAGAGGGGGAGATTGATATGGGCACAGAGACGTGACAGCAAGCCCACATAAGTAACAGTAGAAAGTTGGACAGACTATAAAAAGGGTCTGGCAAGGTGGAGAAGGAAACAAAAACCTTCCACTGTGTGCAGGAAGGAGAACCTCATTGAGGGCTGCCCGGGAGCAAGGAAGTAGCTGCACACTCAAGGACAGAGGGGTGCACAAACAACTGAAGAAGACAGATGTGGTGCCCTGTAAGGGACAACAAGACAGAGCCTGCATGGCAGAAGACAAAGTAGAATGTGCAGCAAGGTCAAAGAGCAGCATGGACAGACCCAACCCACCCTGAGGACACCACTGCAGCACTGACTGGAAATCTGCATTTATATTTTGAGCTTTTTTCCCATGACAAAATTATTACAGCCAAAGAAGTTAAGGGAGGCAGGGAGAGAAGGGAGGGGGAGGGGGGAAGGTGAAAAATGAAAGAACGCCCACTGAGTCTTGGAGGCTTCCACTAGGCCTCCAGTTGGCTGTGAAACGAACTGAAATTAAAAAGTAAAATAAAATTGAAGATTAATAGGCACCAGATATAGGGATGCAACTCCTCATTAAGGTTAATTTGTTGAAAGAATAAAATGAAATCCACAGTGTGGAAAACACAGCTGTTTGCAGAGATTTGTTTTTGGGTTTTTTTTGTTTTTTTTTTTTTTTTTTTTAAGCTGTAAAACAGCTCTGGGACAAAAAGTACATATACATAATGGTAGGACATTAAATATGGGTGAGATTTCCTGTGTCATTAATAAATATTTGTCTCCAAACATTGTATTTTTGATGGAGATACATATAACAGATGTTTTGATCCATTAAACCTCTATGAATTTACCTTTTCTTCTGAAGCCTGTCTCGATGTTTTTTCCCCTTAAAACCAAAGTGTCATTCCTGAACTACAGTCTCCCAGCAGAAAGACAACCATGTGAAAAACACGTCAGCTAATTGCAGAAATAAGCATCACTGTTCAGGGCACCATGAGGTGAATGAAAGGAAAGAGATTCCACCAAGGGAATAACCGCGATGCCTACAATGCTGAGGCATAATTTGGCTCCAAAAATACCCAAGGCCATACCGGTTGGTGATTCAAACATGAAGCATATCAAAACGGTACTGATAAGCTAAATTAACAGATAGCTTATCTGACGCATATACTAGCCATATGGTGCCACAACTTCTGTTGCCTGTTGCTGGCATAACAATAGGCTACTGCAGTCTTAGACTGGAAGCACGATTTGACAAACTGTCAACAGCATTTTTATTTTTTTGCAGAGCTCCGGGGCAATGGCACACTCATCTATTTGCATTTATTTTCTTTTTTTTTTTAAACAGGTGAACAAAGAGTAAACCAGATGTCAACTTTAGAAATCGAGCTGTCTGCTTTGGGAGATTTAACAGCGGCAGGCATACTGCTACAGCTCAAATCTAGACAATGAGCTTTTCTAAAAACACTCTGGCCTAGGGGAGTGGCTATTTAAAACACTTGGCTTCTTTTATTTCAGTACTATGGAAGTGAATTCTGCTCTTAAGTGCCAGCTCAAATGAAGTCATTTTGTTTCACTGGGGCTTTCTTTGCATTTTGGAAATGTAGCACGCACTGTAGTAAGGGAAAAAGACAAGTATGAGAAAAAAAAATCTGATTATTTTTCGGCTGGAAGACAGGAAACACGGGGAAAAGAAAAAGGAAAAAACAACTAACGATTGGATTGCAGGAAAAAAAATATCTGTGAAACAAAAATTCAAGTGCGAGTTAAACGAAAGCTATCTTCCCCTCATTTAAAACTAAAAACAACTTGTGAAAGCTTTATAAAGAACTGGTATTTATCTGGTATTTACAACTCCTTCCATCTCCAGGAAGGCAAGATGTCAATACTGACAGATAAGGAAGATTTGTAGTAGGGCTTTAATACGGTACAGAAACACCATTGGTTAATACCAGTAGAATCGTGACATTTTTCCTCTTGCTTCATTTAAGCAAATAAAATCTTTGTTACCCACATACTACATTAAAAAAAAAAAGAAGAATTGTGCTAACAATATAGCAACCCTCTCAAATATTTGAATAAAGGCAACATAGAATTGTCAATGGATACATCGAGACGGCATTCTGTTTTGCAAAGATGTTTTTAGTTGTGTTCTGCAGGACTGTGAAAGGCAGAACGGGGAAAATAAATATAGTTCTAATAGCATACTCTGCTTTGATAGGCAGTTATGGGAACAGATTTCTTTTCTGAGTTAGACCCAGCTAAGGACATAGCATTTTTAGATTATCTTTTCAAATTGTTCTTGAACATTCTGTTTAAAAAAAAAAAAAAAAAAATCCAAAAAAAAAAAAAAAAAAAAAAGCAAAAAAAAAAAAAAAAAAAACCAACCTCCTTTCATGTTAAGTTGAGATTGCACTTGAACTCTTTCCAAAAGCCAGAGCTGTACTGAATTATGATAATTAGAAAGCTGTGCACATAAAAGGCAGCACAGTTGATGCATTTAAAAAAGTTCATGCCAGAGAATATAAGTTCAATATGTTCTCACATAATTAACATTTCCCATCATTAGCAGCAGTTTTCAGTTTATGTATCTGTAAAAACAACAGCACTCGTCATTGTTTCAGATTCCCAGTCAATAGCGCTTTAATAGCTGCACACACAGTCCCGGGCCGGCCTCCCTTCCCCCAGTCTCACACTCTACCTTCCGACCCGCCAGCACTAGGCCTATCTGCGACTCACAGCTTCAGAGATGGCTGCTGTGAGGGCCACAAAGCTCAGCGGGCAGCTCAGAAAGGTGCAGCGGGAGGAATCGCATCGTTTTGCTACACAACGGCTAGGAGACAAAGAAGGACAAGCTGTAGGTGCGCCTTCCATGGGCCAGGCGCCAACCCAACGTGCTTGACGCAGCAGGACGTGGGGCTGCAGCCATGCCCCAACTGGGTGAGTGCCTAACGACCCCTCGCGAGCTCTGTGGATTCTCCACGTGTTCTTGATGGACGTGCAGAAGGCCAGCTAACAAGGAAGGGCCCGCGCACATGGCGGGCTGCTCACTGAGACATTCATGCGCTTCCTCAGCAAGAGGCCCCACATTCACTACTGGGAAGCAGACCCTGGCTCATTACCTCCTTCCCCTCCGCTCTTCGCTCAGTGAGTATGAAAATGAATGCAGTTCTGGAGCAACTTTAATAACTAGAGATAACATACAAGTTGCCGAATGCGCATCGACGCAGAGAGCCACAAGGGGCACACCAACAGCATGGCGATCCCCATGGCAGCACCGCCATTTCACACTGCAACCAGGCCTGGCGTAGGACACATCCTGCCTCAGCTCTGTGCGACACAGCAGAGGCGGATTTCACGCTGGTGCCTCAAAGGACTGCAACCTGCAACTTCTCACTCTTTAGGCTTTGGAAACGAGCAACCATTAAAACACAACAGAGCATTATTCCAGGAAATATTACTCCATCCCTGTTCCATGTGCAAAAACCAAAAGGAGCTCTGTGCAAGAACAGAGAGCAAGAAATGGACATAAAGTGGGAATTTATTGCCGAGATTTTTCTTCTAAAAAGAAAAATCTTTGGGAGGCTAGGAGTCGGCGGGCGTTACAATAAGTAGCACCGTCCATCCATATATTGCAGGATACAATGTAAATTATGCAGTGCTTGTATAAACTGCCGCATAGCCCCCCAGCACTTACTCTCAGGGAGATCGTTTACCTCCTAACAGCTCTAAAATTTTGATTTAACCTTTTTGCAACAGTAAATAATCGTAGCTCAGGAATACACAACAGCCGGGCACTACTGGTGAGGTGCTGCACAGGGACAAAGCAGTAATTAAATCTCAGCTCCCAGAAAGCAGCAGCTACTGTTTCTCTCGTGTTTTAAAGCAGCTCCTTCCGAAGAGAATTTCAACATGACGTCTAAAGGGCCAATTTGCACCCCGACTACAGCCAACTCAGTGCCTTCTGCATGAAGTCAAAGTGCTAGCCGGCACTCGCAGCAGGCAGCCCCAAGCAGCCAGCCTGCACCTCGTGTGTGCACATGCTGTAAGAGTACAAATGGAACCAGCAACAAACTTATAACAGAATCGTGCCTGTAAGCTTCAGATACATCAGAAGTGAGACAGCAAACAAGCCCCCTTACCAAAACTTGAGGAAAGCACGTAGATGGGATTTGATACTTTTTAAAATCAAAGATGCAGAACAGCAGCCGTGTCCTTCTTTAGGCATCAAATATCATGCTAACCATGTACATAAAGCATACACTGTAAATATCTTCGTATTTGATCCCGTGAATGTTTATTCGTATGAGTCATCTCCGTCACTTTAACCTGAGGAAGGATTGGATCGAACAAATCTTTGCTTTCTGAGGTAAGGGCGATCGCTTCAGAATGACGGGCAGTTTTTAAGCCATCTCTGCTAAGATACAACAGGAACATTAACTTCAACAAGAAGGAGTGGATGGAAAAACAGAGATGCACGCGTATATTCTGAAGATATCTCACAGACACACATTCAGAACCGTACGCAGTATCTTCATGTTTCAGAAACAATCTTCTCATAAAATCAGGTTACTTCTACTAAAGTTGTTCCAACAGCGTAGCCATGCTAGTTACACATTAAAAACTACAGTTATGTCATAACACACAATTACATATTTTTACCTTTCAGTTTTTATTAAACAAAACATGCCAGAATGTCTCTGAAGCTCCAGAAGCCCTTCTCACACTTGTGCCTGCACTATATCTTTAACGTTTGCTGACAGCGTTATCTTCGCGGGTCATTTAAAAAGAAGGAGGAATCCTTTCTTCCTCTGCATGTGACTTAACCGAGCTTAACTTTTTCAGGCGTGGCCAAACAAAGCCTGAAAACCGCTTGAGCAGTACCCAACAGCAGGGCACCATCCAGCACCCCACCACCAAGCCAGTTACAAGTTACCCCAGGCACATCACAACGCACTATCTTTTCTCAGCTGGAGACTCACGACGGTCTGGCTCATAATTAAGTTTCTGCTGCTCTTTTTTAACAAAACAGCTTAAAAAAAAAAAAAAAAAAAAAACTCCTTTAAGTAGAGGCTGTCTTTATTAAGACTCATATCAAATCAACATTTTTCCCCTGCTTTTCTGCTCACATACATTCCGCTCAGCACTGAATATAAAACCATAATTCCACTCGAGAGCTGTTGCCAGACTCTCCTGTGTGCAGAAGCAAATGAGATTTACTTCACCAAAGCAGTGCATGTAAAAATCGATGCTCAGAATACACCTAACATGTGCTCAGCAGCAAAGTACTTCCCAAAAAAGTATTTCTGGACTTCTAAGAAGGAAAACAAAAAGAAATCATTAGCAGCCAGAATTTCTGCTCAGTCAAATGATAGAAAGCTGCAGCAGACACAGCACAGTTGCCCTACGGAGCTAACAGCATGTAGCACCGTGTGAAAAGGCACTGTTTGGGCACAGGGGCAGAAAGTAAATGCAGCCTGAAAGCTGACCTTTGGTCAAAATCACTTCACAAAGTCGATTTTAAGAAGTTTTGAGCTTAGAATGGAATCCACACACAAAACATTCCATTCTGCGCTTTAGGAACATTCACTGTATTAATTCCTGCATTTCTGTTCCCAAATAAAGCGCGCACCCACACGGATAACTACGCACACACACAAACACGCCACCCCCCCAACAAGTAATTTAATCTACAGGTTTGTGTCATTCTTGATAGCCCCGTCTTACCGCGGTACAACCCAATCTCCCTGTAACGGTATTCCCCAGCTATTTATAGAGACAGAACGCACCGCGCATCACACACACGTTCCCACTCCGGGATCGTACATTAATTTCAATTAAGCCCTTAACGTAACTGTAACCACGCTCGTTTCCGCACTCAGCTGCAGGTAGCGCCCGGCCGAGCGTTCCCTACGAGCTGCCATCCCGCAGCGCTTTGCGCTGCAAACGCTCAGCGCGCCACGACAACGCCGGGAGCATTGACCGGCGCTCGGCCGCCCGCCTCCCAACGTCCCGCTATCCGCTCGCCCAGCTCCGTCAGACCGCTAACCAGCCAACTTTATCGGCGCCGAGAGAAAGCAAACAGGCTCCCGCTCGGCGGCACTACGGCCGCGTCGGCACGCGGCCGCCCCAGGGCTCGGCCGCGTGGCTTCCCGTCGGGAACGGCGACGACCCGCGCCCTCGGCCTCGCCCCGGGCGGCAGCGCCGGAACCCCGGGAGTGCGGGAGGCTCCGGGGCCGCTCCTCGCTTCCGCTATCTAAGGCGGCCACCGGTTTCTCACAAGTTAGCAGCATTCCCAAGGAACGCGGCCGGCCGCCGTTTCATTGTTTCCGAAGTACTTCGACCCCGTACCGGCGCAGCCTGACCGCGTTCCGGGCGGAGAAAGCGCGGCCGGGGAGCGCCGGGCCGAGGCGGGAACGCGACTCGGTAACGGCGGGGAGCTCCGCCGAGCCCTCTCCGACCCAACCCTCCCCGCCGCCCTCGTTCGGCCGCCGAGGGGCCATTCCGTCCCGTCTCTGCCACAGAAGCCGCGCCGTCCAACTTTTCCCTCCCCCTTGGAAGCGCACTTCCTTTGAACGCGCTCCGTCTGCGAACAAAGGCGGCCCGGCCCGGCCCCTCCGCAGCTCCCGGCACAGCCGCCCCGCGGGTCGCGCTCCGCGCGGCTCCTACCGGGAGCAACTTTTCCGGGCACGGCCTCCTCGGCGCTGCCGCGACCGCGACTTTGTCTTTTTTGGATACAACGTTTCTGCTGACTCCCGAAAATTTTCCACTCGAGCGTACGACGAAGCGGCGGCAGCGGTGGAAGAGACGCGGCGGCGAGAGCGGCATCGCTGCGTCCATCCCCGAGGGGCTCCGCGGCCGGGGGCTGCGGAGCGCGAGCCGCCAACTTCTCGCGGATAAATAGGTGCAAAGCGGCACGGAGCGGTGCGAAGCGGCGGTGTGCGTGTGTGTGTGCGTGTGTGTGTGTGCGCCGCTGGCGCGCGGTGACTCAGGCGCTAAGTGCGGGCGGCAGCCGCCTGTTGCAGCTCCGGCCGCGGCCCCGCGGCGGCACGAACTCGGCGGGACGCAACTTCTGCCCCCGCGCGCGGCGGCCCCCGCCCGCCTCCCTTCCTCCCTTCTTCCCTCCCTCCCTCGCGCCCGCCCGGCACCTGCGGGGCGCCGGCCCCCCGCACCGCGCCGCGCCGCCCCGGCCCCGCTTACCTCCGCGCACCGCCGGCGAACTTCGCCTGCCGCCCCCCGGGCCGCCCCGGCCGTCCGCGGCCCCGCGCCTGTTTTTTGATCCGCCGCTCGGCTATTTATACCGCGGCGGTAGGTGGCCGCGGGCCGGCGGACGGAGCCCTCGGAGGCTGAGTTGCTGCCCGGCCGGCGGCGGGGCGGGCCGGGCTCCCGGCCGGGCTGCGCGGCGCCAGCGATGCGAAGAATGCGCGGAATGAGGGGAGGAATGAAATGAACGCGGGAGCGGGGCGGCCGCGGGGCGGAGCGCGGCCCGCCGCCCCCTGCGGCCGCGGGCGGGAGGGAGGCGGGCGGGGCGGCGGGCGGGGCCTCCGCGAGAGCTGACCTCATAGGGGAGCCCGCGGGAGGGGCGGGCGGTGCTGCGCGCTACTGCGCGCCGGGGGCCCCTACTGGGGTGTGCAACAGGTCCTGCAACTGCGTGTTCCACGGCGTGCAGTGCCGTTGGAGCGACAGGTCCCGCGACGCCGTCCGAGGGAGGGAGGTCCTGCAGTGCGGCGTGCCGTGCCGTGCCACGGCGGTCCTGCAGTGCTGTGCATTGGAAGTCCTACGAGAGGTCCTGCAGTGAGGGTCCTAAAAAGCCGTGTGCAACATTGCACAGTAGAGTCCTCCAAAGGGGTCTGTGATGCTCTGCACCAGTGGCCCTGCAAAGGGGTTCACAGTGCTATGCAACTCTGTACGGTTTTGTAATGGACTTGCAGTGGGGTTGGCAAGGGAGTGTGCAGCGGGGCCTGGAATGGGATTGCAGCGGCGGTCTCAAACATTTTGCAACGGATTATTGCACTAAAGGTCTGCAGTGCCCACAAGAGCAGCTGATCATGCTTTGGGCCCTGGTAGTAGTGCAAATCCACCAACCCTCTCCAGGCGAGGCACAAAGGCTGCTGCTCAGCCAGGCCTCTGCCAGGCCCTGAAGCTCCAACCCATGCCCCAGGGTGTCCTGTATCTCCAGGGCCTGGCTGAGCTCTGCTGCTCAAAGTAGCAGGGCAGGAAGGCTTCATGCACATCCCAGCCTCAGTCACACCAGACAGAGTGGCCACGGGTCACAACCCCTCCCCCAGCCTGGCCTCGGTGCCAGGTGCTATGCTGAACCTTCTGCACCGCTCCAGCTGTGAGCCTAACTGCCATGAGCCTGTCAATATACTTCCCACATCTGCACCAGCCATGCCCCAGAAATGCTCCTGAGCATTATTACAAGGCACGTCCCCTCCTGATAACAATCTGATAACCTTATGGAAATAATCACTGTGCTGGCACAGCTGTCGTGCCTGGGAAAACTTGTATTTGCATAAGCAAAAGGGATAACTGGACACCTCCGTGCCTGTTTGTCAAATAAATTGCCTATTTTTATGTGCAAACATACATTTCTATCATTTCTACCCATGTTGGAAAGTTTGCCCGGCAGGACAAGCGCTTGTAGAGATGGCAGGAAAACCACACGACAGCCACAGCAGCATCATGTGTGGGTGCCATTGGGCACCAATAACACACTCACACCACAGGTGGCCTCACAGCACACCCTGGCAAGGGCTGGCAGAGCTCACAGCACGTACTCTGCCTGCTACTTGTGTATGATATCATAAAAAGATGCCCACTGTGTCTGCAAACTGCACAGACGTGCTTGTTCTGTGCTCCACCAGCAGCAGTCTCATAGGGCAGCCGTGCTGGTAGCAACCATCATGTTAGCCCATGACTGATCCAAGACAGACTCTTGAAAATGGGCCACTCGTATTGCAGCTCACATAGAAGCTGCAATTCTTGTTTTTACTTTTGTGTACCAGGAATGGCATGCATTATGGGCCATGCAGGAAGTTGCAGAGTTCCCACTAATCGCACTAATGCTACCCTATGGAAATCTCCTTAAACCCAGCCCTATAGAAACAGTGCACAGCAAGGAATAATATCAAGCAAAGCCAAAGTTTGAGCAGGTGTTGGTCAAAGAACTGGGAGAGCAGAAGAAAGAACATGGTTTGGGCTGTTCTTTTCCCCCTGCCATTCCATGGTGGCTGAAAAATTTCTTTTGAAAAGCCAACTATTATAAACCCCCTCATATACACATAGAAATGGTTTTTGCTCTTTTCCTCCTCCTTTCCAAACAATTCTAACTCTACTGTCTAGTAAGTATCTAAGTGCCTCCATAACTTGTAGTTCAATCACCATGCATAAATCCATAGGAAAGCCAGTCTTCTGAGTGTACCCAAACCATACCAACTCTGTTCCAAAGCCAGAGCAGACAAACAAGACAAAACATTGCTCCTCCTGAAAAACCACAGATTACTTAATGCATGTCAGCAGACTTAAACTGGAGATAAAACTCAGTCCACTACGTTTACTGCGTGCACAGAAATGTGGAAGCACTTTATACGAACAGGATATTTTTTCCAAGAGGCCTGTAGCTGAAGTGCCAGTACTGCCTCCAGCTTCTATGCCTGTGCAAAACCCACCATCTACCCACCATCCAGCTCTGTGCACAGAGATGGAGAACGGCAGGTTTGGAGGATAATGGACAAACAGAGTTTGAAAACATCTTACCTTTAGCAGCTCTTGCAATGGATGAACATTTGTTTGATTATGCCCTCCTAGTGGAAAATAAAAACACAGTTTGTTTCTTCGCCCATTGTTGTGGATAAACATGAACAGACCTTAGCCCAGTTGTAGCTGTTCGTCCATATCTGCAGACCAACAGCTTTGTAGCTCTTTTGCCATTCAGACCTCTTTCAAGAGGAATAATGATGTTTGCCTGCTGCCTGCACATTTTGTTGTTAGCTGTGAGCAGCTGGGACAGCTCAGAAAACTCTGATTAGTTCTGACTCAAACTCTGTACACAGGTGTTCTCATAGGCAGCGAGGTGCTCAGGGAAGAATGAGGGTCACCCATTCACACAATGTAAAAGCTCATCCGCAATCTGCAGTTTCCACGTGAAATCCTTGCCCTGACAGGTAGCTGTACCATTAAACTGCAAAACCTGAGGCCAAGATGGACAGCAAAGCAGTGTGGGGACTGGCATGGCAATGTAGGGAATGGCACGGGCTGAGTGTAAGCCTGGAGACCTCCAGAAATAAACAACAGCTTCTGAAAACCGAGGCAAGGAAACTCTGACAAGTATCCATCTTTCTTGCAAGAGGCTCATATATCCTGTGGGCTCTCATTTCACATCATAGCAAACCAGAACAACAGTGGCTTTGAAACATACATACCTGGAATCCCAGTGCATTTCCAGCAGAAGAAAGTCATGTACTGCAGAGACAGAGGTCTGTGTGCTCTGACAGAAGATGAGCCAGGAGGGACGGGTTGGTGTCCTGCAGCCTCTGCCTTTGTGTCAGCAAGGGGTCCTTCAGAGTCTTTGTGGATGAAGGAAGAAGGGATACTGGAGGCACCGTTTGTGCGCAGAGAGCTTGCTCTGATGAAGCTGCCTGCCTCTGGGTGTTGATGAATGGCTTCTTCAGGCACACAGGTGCGCTGAGAATTACAAAAGCTGAAGAAAACAAAAGGACGTAGGGACATGCCTGGACAGGGACATTTCCTGGGGACAAATGCTTATCTTGGCTAGCAAAGAGAATTACAAGTGTGGAATACAGGAATGTAGATTAAGACAGAGAAAGAATGAACTTCAAGAGGGCATCGATACAAAGGCTTCAAGGAACAAGTGTGGGGAAAGAGACACGGAAAAGAGAAGGAAGACGGGGAAATATTTGCACCTATCAAAGGAAAGCAGAAAGAATAAAAAGAAAGTGAAAATAAAAGGGATATTAATGGAGAAACCCAACAAAGGAAAGGAGTAAACAGGAAAGCCCTGGGAGGGGAGTAAGGGGAGTCTGTAGTGTAGAAGAAAGTAGGAAACAGCGGCAGTAGGAGGAGATGGCAGCAAGGAAATGGGAGCGGTTTACAAACAGGAGGAGTAAGGTAAGGAATGGTAGAAAATGTGTGAATAGACTATAAAGGTCTGCAGTACCACCAAGGTTTGGATTTGTCAGTAAGAAGTTTGAGTGCAAGTCCTGCTAAGAGCTGGGAGGAAACAAGTGTGAATATATTTAAAGATGAGATGGAGGCTGGATTGAACCTTGCGCATGGGAACCACTGCTATCTTCACTGAGACCAGTGATAGCAGAGGCATTAGGGAGCACAACAGCAGAGCTGTTGTTCCCTTCAGTCTTTCTCATTAGTTGTGCCAAGTACAGGGCACATAACTTACAAGTCCCATCCCAGCTACACTGACAGATGATGCTTTTAAGTCTCCAAGAGATGAAATGGTACCCAAGGACACGCAACAAACAGAATAGTTCACCTATTCCTCAAGTAGCTTGTTGACATGTGAAAACAAGATGGACTTCACAAAAATGAGATCCAGAGGCCATTTCAGACTTGTAACGAACATCCAAATTTGACAGTGCTTGGATACAGTATTTTGGCTACAAGCACTAAAATAATTCTAGAACTTTGTAGTTGGATTGCAGTTTGGGTTAGGAAAACTGCTAAGCTCAGGAAATACTTAAAAGTAGCACATAGATTTGGGTTAATCTATAGCATGTAAGGAATTAAATACCCAAATCACTGTGTTGTTGAACATGCCAAGAAAAATACTATGGAGAAGCTGTAATGCAATGGAACAGAACTCTCCATATTATAAATCTAGCTGCTGGGCTTTGTAAAGCACCAGACAGTGTAAAGAATGAAAACAAATAATAGTTTAATAATGAATTACAATAATTGTGTCGAGAGGAAGCCAGGACACGGACCATAGCCTCAGAGCCCAACTGAGTTAAAATAGTACAGAGAGTGGAAATATATAATTTCAGACTGTTCTGGTTGCTTATTTCTGAAGCTAAACTGAGAGCTTTTTAAAATTACGCGACCAGGGTCCAGAGCTGTGTATTTCTCCTGTTGATGAAATCACTACCATCAAGATGGTGTGGCTCTTGTCCTGCTTTAGAGCAAACAATGTAAGCACAGCAGCCTATTCCTTCTACTGATAGCAATAATTCTTTGCACCGCTGATTGAAACAAATTACCATGAAAACCACTTGGGTGGCTGGGCTTTTAAAAAATATTTTGTACTACACATTTTGTAGTGCTATAGTCATTTCCAGATGCAGGAAAAAAAAATCCTATTCAGATTCCCACAGAATCTCATTTCTGTTATTCATCAAAATTACTTCTCAGCCTGCTTAATCTGTAGATGGCCTATTAGATTCCCTCTTTTTGCCTTGGCCCAGACTTGTGGTGGTATTTGGATGCTTGAAGATTGGTGTAGGTGTTTTTAATCCTCCATAGTACCTAAGTGTCTAATTCTCCTTGATTTCAATATTTTTAGTTGGGTAAATGTTCTGGGAAATCTCAGTACCAATCTAGACAATTCAAACAATATTTGTAATAGCAACAACAACAATAATATAATAATAGTAAAGGCACCTTAACATCCATCTACATACTTCTAGAGGATTCCTTTGGATGATTCTCAAAATCTACACATAAAAGCACCATCTGCCCTGAGATCTTTCCCACAAAGGCTGTTCACAAGCACTCATCTGACCAAAATGACTCCACAGATGATTTCTTCAGAGAGGCAGGAGCAGGATTTCCTTCTCTCCAAAAGAAATTATTTCTAGGCAGGACTCCTCCAGTCAATGAAGATGCACCAGCACAGTTCCTGATGGTCTGTCCCAGCACACCCCACAGCAGCCCTCCTGCCTCTTGTGGCCCATGCCTTTGACCCCCGCAATGTGGCTGCTTCCAAGTTAGTCCTTGGCCACTTTGCTGTCACCACAAAGTGTCCCACAGCTCCAGCTCCCGTAGCCACGGCCTGGGCCTTGTTTGTACAGGAAGAAGCATGTTGTGTGATGGTAAAGATAGTGACCAAAATGACAGCCAAATTTCAAAGAGCAGCAGCAAAGACAGCAGTCATTAATAGCACCCTAAAACAAGAATTGGAAGAAATTTCACTACGTAAAGGCCCAGGTGGCTTCAACAGCTCCTTCTGCAACAAGACAAATTCCACTTCCACAACCAACTTTGCTGAGACTGCAAAAGGCACAGCTCAGTGCAGCACCTGGAGCCATCTATTTATAAGCAAGTCTGGATGTGAGCGGGTGCTCAGGTGACAGCCGCTGGTGAAGGTGAGCAGTGCTTCCCATCAACCCCTCAGCCCCAGGGAAAGAGTGCAAAGGCTGCTTGTCTGTCACACCAGGGCAGCGTGCCTCAGCTCGTGTGATCCTGGGAAAGTCACGTGCTAAGGGCATGTTTTGGGAAAAGCTACCAAAACCAGTGAACCAAGACTCACAGCATCTAAGGTAAAAAAAAAAAAAAAAACCTGCCAGACAGAGACTTTAACGCTCCTTATCCATACAGAATCCAAAGTGTCATTGGAAGTCCTGACAGATATAAAATCAAATCTGACCTGAAGTGAAAGGGCTACCCAGTATATGACCGAGGCAGGCAGGCGGCACACCAAAGGCCCAGCCAGAACACAATTACCTTTATTTTACACTTATTTGCCCATTTCTCCGTAATGCAGGTAGAATCACACATGGTAAACAAAACTGGAAGGAAACTGGAGTGGGGAAGTCTGAGGCGCTAAGGGTGATGCTGCCAAAAGTCACACTCTCTTCTATGTCATCTACCTGCAAAAGGCACCCATTGCCTCATTGTTTTATCAGTGCATATTCTTCTGGTATAGCACAGAACCTTGTTCCAGGCACCTGCAAAGTTCAGGCACTGTTCAGGACTGAAGTGGGAAGCTGAGAGTGCTCTGTACTGTTCCAGACAGGATGAAAACCTGGCAGGATTCAGCCTTCCTACTTTTGGCAGGGAGAGGGAGCATTGAGAGGGGAGGTGGAAGAAAGGGACTCCTGAAGGATATATTGGTCTTTCCTGCTAAACTCGACTATTTGGGTGTTCAAATGAGTTTAACAGGAAATCCAAAGAGAGGCAATGCATTCCTTGTTGCAAGTGATGCTTGAAGGCCAGGCCTACATGGCTTTTCAGTAGGAATTTTACGAAGAGTAATTTGTAGTTGGTTAGGTAATGAAAGAAGTAAAAATTACCTAAAACTGCTGGGAAATCATAAATGGTGTATGGGTACATGGTTAGATGAGAGCTACTGAACTGAGTTTCTGGAATCGTCATTACCCAATTTGTAGCAGTAAATATCACCATGTAAATCCCAACCTTTCTTCATCCTTCCCAGGGGGAACTACAAATACTTCTTATCTGGCCCGTGTTTAGGAAGACAATCTTAGAAAACAGAAGAAGGAAAAGTCATCTGACAGCGCAGGAGCCACAGAGGCTAGCTGGTGTTCTAGTCTGATCACAATTGCAACCCCATTGGTAATTTCAGTATAGGACAATCTTTCCTCTCGCTGCTTTTTCTCTGCTGTGTTTTGGTAATGACAAACAGTAATTGAGCTCAGTGTTAGCTACTCGATATTAAAACAACTCTTTAAAGCTTAACACTGTTAACATTTAGAATTTTGCAGCTTTGCAAGGCCCTGCGGATGGCCTGGCTGCTGTGAATCTTAATCCAGATTGCAAATGCTCTTTTTGTTCTGTCTTTTCTGTTCCTACACTCGTAACACATTACGACCCACAGTCAGCAAGCATTTACTTCCAGTGTTGGAAGTGGTCTGTGGGAATGGGGGGCCACCTCAAACAGGTATCCCTCAGGATTAGAAACACCTCCCAAAGGTGAGGGAAGAAAATGCACTAGCAGAAGGAACACAGTGATGATCACAAGACAGCCCAGTCAGTAAGCACTCTGCCCGTGGCTGTGTGCCATACAATGCAGGGGCAAAGCACTCTGCCCACGCTAAAGGTGTCACTGCCAGACAGAGCTCCTACACAGCTCTTCAGATGGTCACTAAATAGCTGGGGATAAGTGCATCAAACACTGAGATGCTGTAATGGGCAAACGCTTATACACAGAGAATCTTAACCCCATTTCACATGTGACTTCATCTTAGGTGACTTCACAAATGCAATTACTCTGCCACCTGCACAGCTCTGTATGTTTTATATGCTCCTTTTACCCTCTAAAGCCTGAAAAATTAGTTAATTTATTATTTTTCATGATCAGTCCCAGATGGATGATGTCTGTCAGCATTTACTGATTTACATAACATTTATCATGTTCAAAGCTCTTTGTAAAAACTAAGCAGTTGATCTTCACGCCACCCCTGTGCCACAAGCACTAGTGCTTCCTTTCTACTGCATGGAAATTGTTACAGAAAGTCAAAGCAATCCTCACAGTAGCTAAGGTAACACCAGAACTCAGTACCTTCTCCAGCACATCACACTTTCCTAATGCAAACACATCTACCACACCACCCTGCAATACGTACAGTTTGAGTCCAGTCCCCAACTGGCCCACAAGTCAGCTTCCAAAACACTCCAAAAACAAATTGGTACAACTTCTGTACACTAAGACATTATATCCCCCAATGTCCATCAATACAACTAGTGGCTTAAAAAAAAAAAAAAAAAAAAAAAAACAACCAAAACCCACATCTTTTTAATTTATTCATTTAACATGAGGCATTCTATATTCCTTGTGAATGTAGGTAGAACTGAGGTTCAACTTAAAATCAGGCCACGGCTGAGCTTTGGTGAATTTTTATTGTAAGCAATTAAATGGCTTATAACCTAGAGGTATTTCACAGAACCAGCATCAATAACCATTGGAAAGAAGTGAAGTTCAGACTAGCTGCATTCTTAGCTGCAGTATTCAGCAATGTCAAACTCCTTCCAATACAAAGGGAAGTAGTTTGATTTGTTAACAATAATGGCCTCACTATGGGCAATGGGGGGGTTGAATCACT
This sequence comes from Centrocercus urophasianus, assembly GCF_019232065.1. Classification (NCBI taxonomy): domain Eukaryota; kingdom Metazoa; phylum Chordata; class Aves; order Galliformes; family Phasianidae; genus Centrocercus; species Centrocercus urophasianus. Next base: position 1,238,209 of record NW_024884586.1, read on the forward strand.
TCTAGCTGCCAAAGGCAAGTAAGGAGAATTAGGTGGCAGTTAGACAAAATTAGAAGCCTGTAACACGTTTCTTGGCAGTGTTTTTTCATTCAATCTTGTCTATATTAGAAAAGAGCTGAGGTACATGGCCAAACTGGTACACCACCACCTTCCAGCCCCTCAGCACACAAAATCTCTGTGAGCCTTCCTCTCATTTGGGTCGTAACACTGATGCAAAAGAATTACTTGAACAAAACCACAAGAACTTATCTTTATCTTTCTTCTTTTTAAAAACACTTCCCCCCTGGCCTTAGTCCTAATACTCCCTAGAATAAATCCCCCCAACATTCGGTGCAGCAGTCTGTAACTTACAGGTTTACCTTCATGCTCAGTGCAAGGGACAACACATAGGAAAAGGCAGGTAGATGAGAATAAGATATACCACTGGTAAATTAGAGGAACTGGAACAAGCTAAAAGTGAAATCTTTAGGAAAGCAATTAGAGAGCTGCTACATCAAAATGAAGACACCTTGTTTGGCTTAGCAGGAGGTGTTCCCCTCTCGCAATGTAGACCCTGATTGCCTCTGCTGTGGGTATGTCTGCTGATGCTATTCAAAATTGCAGCAGACTTCCCTGCTTTACAGCAACTGTAGGAAGGAGGCATTGCTGCTAACTGCCTTTCCCTGGTAGCCAAGTATATAAGCTTTAGTGCCTCCAATCAAGGCTGAAGAAATCCATCCTTCTCTGAAACAAATGCATTCCTCCAAGCCCCATGGAGAAAGCAATGGCTAGCAGAAGTGGGTTCTCCCTCCTTGCAGAAGAAAACAGCGAGTTGGTTCCAGCTTTTCTGAGCAAACCATTGGTGGATACAGCTGCCAAAACTGGGAACTGAAATGGCATGCAGCCTGCCCTTCCCACGGGACCAGGAGGAGCATGATCACCAGTACAACTTTTCAAACAGAGGAGGGAGATTCATCAATTTTGTGGTTGCAGTGTGTCCCAGGCAAAATTTCATTATTGGTTTCATCTGGATTAGAATTAACCATTAAGGCTTCTCTATCTTACACTTCCTGGTTATTTCCACTCTGTTCTGCAATAAAAGTAAGCAAGGTTGAAAATGGACTGGAGGGAACTGGGAATACCCAAAGCCAGTAGGTAGGAGCACCTGCTCAGGAGAGAAACTGACTTGAAGGAACTGACGTTCCTTCTGACCATGCATTGTAGCAAAACGACAGGGAATATAAGCTCCTGTGGCATTGAGTTTTTTCATTAACATACAAATATTAACACCCTATGCGTATAAAGCATCGTCTGTACTTTTTGGGTCTCCTTTCTGTAGGCAACTGTTGACTAACCTGTAGGTGTCTCAGGAATTCATGCCAGTGGAAAAGAGCACAGACAAAATGTTAATTTAAGGCATGGGTTTGTTCACTTACCCGTGTTTGAAGGGAATGAGAGAAGATGAATTGGGCATCTAGGCTGCCTAGAAGGCAGGCTACCTGAGAAGGGTGTTTTACTCCTACCTATGTAGCTTTTGATCTCCAAAACCATAAAAGAAGCCATTATACCCTGGCAAAGGAACGACTGGATGGCAAGTGTGCCTCAATGGTACCACTATTAACAACTGATATCTTAAGTTATTGGTGAGGAGAGTTAAACTATTAACGGCTAATTTACGTCTCTTTCTTCACTGCGTGACTCAAACCAGTTTTGCAATCTGTTACAGGTTAACTAGCCAGGGTTAGGCAGGGCGGGGCCTGGAGCGCATTGCAGAACTGGTTTATTCAACTTGCCGAGTGAGGAAACATCCTTAAAAATAGCTATTCCAGAAGAAGACCAGATGCCTTCCTATCAATTGTTTGGCACATCGCATATCAAAACAGATTTTTAAGCCCCTCAACTTTTGTTACTGCACTGAGACACCGTTTGCAGGTGACACACACCCAGCACTGTGCCACAGCAGAGCACCGTGCCATCAGTTTAGCCCGGGGCTGTGCTCAGAGGCACACCCTCACCTGCAGCCTCTCTGCTCAGCAGGTTTGTGCCAAGTGCAGCTGGTTAATAGATCACAGATCAGAGCAACCAGCTGCTTCAAGCATATGGGGTGATGGAGGAAGGAAGGCTACCAGGTTGTTCTGTGAATGTGTGAATGCAGGCCTGGAGGTCAACAGGTGATTTCAAACAAGGGAAGAAATAGAAAATGTCTGTACTGAGTTCATTAAAAGAAAAAGGGAATGCAATCTCTCTTTTGCTCCTCCTGGGTGAGCAGGATGAAATGCAGATGATGAGAGCTTACCTTGTGAGGTGGGCCTTGTGCAGCTCCACCTGGACTGTACCGCGTGAGGCAGTAACGCAGGTATATTTGAAAGCCCTCCTTAGAGGTTAAGCTGAGGATGATGGGGTACAAAAAAGCATTGGAATAAACTATTAAATTCTATTAAAAGCCTGTTGTATATGTGCTGAAATGTGACTGATGGTTTCAGAATCTCTTGTGCTCTCTTGTCATCAATGAACAATTCTTTTTGATTGCTTCCAGACGATTCAGATTTTGGCACTGTGCAAAAATACGAGAGAGGGAGGGAATCTATGATCTACTTTTCTTTATGCAGTCTTTATCATCATCATTGTCCTTGGGAATTTTCCCAGTTCTACAGTGACAGAGAGATCATCAGAAACTGAGAGCCACACTTCAACTTCATATTGTTCTGGCAATACAAAAAGGTCTTTAAGTCAAACCTGATTTGAATCCCACTTTAGCAATCTTTTATGTTGTCACAGCAGTGTAAATTTGTCCCTACATAAATGTAATGCAGCCGCATTGTGAATCTCTGCACTGTTATGTGGCATTGGTGGAATGGTGAGACACCAAAGCAGACTAAAGGGAGACAGAGAAGCTTCCTGCATAGGAAGGTTTTGAGAAGTTGGGACCAGCATATGCCAGGGTGGTCTGGGAGGATTTGATTCTGCCTCAGTGCAGGGTTAGACTGAGAGATCTTATGAAATCCTTTGCACTTCTGCAGTTAAAAGGGGTTATGTTTTCTAAAGAGACTATTTGTGTCAGTTCATGTCGTCCAGTCTTACCCTCAGAGCTTTGTTCTATACTTTTGCAAAGGTTACCAGTTTACCTACTGTTGTAGTGAAAATTTCAAAACTGCATTCCTGAAATTGGCCCATTTTCCAACAACAAATTGAAAGAAAGCAAACAGAAGTAAATCATCTGTGATACCTTTTAAGTTTGCATCTTTTGCATTTGCTCAGCATGAACAGATATTACCACTTTGCTCTCCTAAGCTGAGTTGTGAACTATGATTCACCTTTCATCTTTGAATTCTTCCAAACTGTTTCATGTCCTGATTCCTTAGAAGGAAAGCCATTTTGTTTGTTTGTTTGTTTTTGTTTTCCCCTCAAAGACGTTGATTTTAAAATGAAGCTGCTGCCTTTGTTTCTGAGCACAGTAGACCCTATCTGTTTTACAGCAACAACTGTTGGGAAAGGACCTTCATAACTCCTCTGCTGAATCTCCAGATTTAACAGCTACAGCATCTAAACACCAAAAGCAAAGTTCATGTCAAGTGTTCATCCACAGCCCTCCTGTCCCTTTTCCATGAAAGTGGACTGTTTCAAACCTGAGCTTTTTAAATGCCATGATGTTGCCCTTAGAGAAGAGGCATTGGAGCACTTGCACTGGTGCTTCCCAAACAAGCTGCCCTCCCCTGCAAGCTCAGTTACCTCTACAGGCCAGTGTAGCCCTGCTCCCAGTTTTCAGTGATTAAAAAAAAAAGACATTTCATTTTGTGTGCACATTCATGTCAGCTTTTTGCAGTGTCACATTTGTGACAGAGACAACAGCCCCAAAGGAGCTGGAGTAGAGCTAGCATTTCCCTTTGATAGAGTCAATGAAGCAGCCTTCGGTCAGAGCTGCGGTCTGGGTGAGTAGTATAATGAGGGCTGTAGTCCATAATTTTGCACTGTGTATTTCCTCCCTATGGAGCTGCACGGCTGGTTTATTGAAATCACACACAAAGAGGTCTTAGTGCACTTCTTAGCAGATTCTATCAGAAAAAAACTCAGCCTAGTTTGAAATATGCTAGTGGGACCTGCCGAAACCCGGACTGTACTCCTGGCTTCTGTGACCATTTGGAGGACTGACTCGAAAAAGTCTTTTAACCCTTTTGTGTTTCAATTTATTTCACCTGTAGAAGAGAGATGCGCACCCTCCATGGTAATGCTTTGTGCTGGTGTGTGCTGAGCTCATTGTGGGAGCAAGGCTGGGCAGGCCTGTCCTGCTGCTGACCTCCATCCAACACCTGCTCCTGAGGAGCTTCAGCTCCTGTGGCAGCCAACACAGGACTTTTGCCATTGCTGAAACTACTTCACGAGCTTTAAACATGGCTCTGGGCTGTGCTGCTCAACCCCAGTGCAGAAGTTGCATTCGGTGCAGCAAAGGACTCAACTTCCTGCCACTTCTTCATGCTCTGGATCACAAGAAAATGCAGCTGTCCCTACCCTCTGTCCCTGTAATGGCTGCATCTCTTTGTTTGACACGAGCCATTCTGTACGCCAAACTCCTCTTTTTTAAAATGCTGCTCTGCAGGCTGGTCGTTAGAGTTGGTCTGCAGTTTCTCCCTACCTTGGGTTGATCTTTCTAACACAATCGTTTTTCAAAAGTTAGCATTTTTGGGGGGGGGGAAATACGAATTTGCATTTGAGATACTTTTAAATAAATATTTAAGAAAAATATAAATGTTAGCAAAGTTTAGTTTATCTAAGTTTTTATGACTCCACTGCATGTCAGAACAGCTGTATTGACTGCATAAAATATATTTTCTAGAGTTAGAAATATATAGCCATCTGTTCAGCTCATAACATGTGTTAATAGGTATCTCAAATTTCAATTCAAGAAATAACAATCTTAATAAATAACGTAACAGCAGGAAACCTGGGTTAACTAACAGAGACCTGACCATAACGGTGCTACATCTGTGTGAGTTACTCATTACAGAAATATTCAGGTACAAAGTTCTTGGTTTAAGTGGGACCTTTAGCTAAGAAGTATTCATCTCAAATTTTCGGGAAATGCAGTTTTCTATGACAAAGACATTCCCAAAGATTTCCACCTGACACTGACAGCTGGAGATATTTTACAGAAATGAGAGATCTTTATTAACCACACGCACATCCAAACCTCATATATTTCTCCTATGGACTTGGTGTGCCAGAGATGACCCTTGCAGATAATTTCAGACCGGCCTGGATTTGAAGTTCAAGCCACTAACTCTAGAGAAGGAAAACCATCCATGCAAAATGCCTGAGTTAAGATCACCATTAAATTACTCTCCAGTTGTACAGCCCTTGTAGGACAATATCCTATTTAAGTGGTCTCATTGCAGGTAATGGTCAGCTCTGAATTTAATCTGAAAGGTGAGCTACTGCTGGACATTAGTGCCCTATTATGCTGATGCATGAAGTAAAACAAATTACAAAAAAAAAAAAAAAAAAAAAAAGGTATGACCTTACATTTCTTTTCTGCTCCAAAAAATTCTATTTATTATTATTTTTTTTCCCTGCACAGTAATTAACAGTGTAAAGGCCTGTAACTCCAGGCCTTTGGTTGCCAAGACGAAAATGTCACTCTCAAGCAGATGGTACTGATGATGCAGAAGGTTACAGACTTGGAAATTTATTTAAGCAATCCAAAACAAAACCAAGAGATTGACTGAAATATTACCTTTGATTATTCAAAAGAGAGATGAAGAAACAAGATCAAAAAAAAGGAGAAAAAAAAAAAAGGAAAGCCTGTTTTTCCTTTGATTATCTATAGAAAACGCATTCACAAGAACTAGGAACATAATCTACTAAAAGAAGTCGTGGTCAGATGCTTGGAACTGTACAGATGAGGATCTTATCTGAGTGTGGGAACCCACTGAAGATATAGCATTGCCATAATTAATGGTCTTTGTGTCATTTTCCAGCGCAGGGACACATTCCACTCCGCCACCAACTAACTGGATGCTGGAAGGAGCCAAGTCAGCCCCAGCTGAACCTCTGGTTTGACTCTGAGTTTTAAGACTAGGAAGCACAGACACCACCTGACCACCTTTTTCCCCATCTCCTGCTATCTTCCAGTTACAGGGACAGGCGTTACACTAGAGAAACTATAAGACAATCTCTTATCATCTCTCTCTCTTTATATATATGGGATGCTATATAAACAATGAGAATTTTAAAGAATATGACTTCATGATTTCATGAAGTACCTTCACAGGTACTAATTAGTGGGTAATGGAGAATCATCCAATTTATGAACGAGCCGTCAGTTGCTATGCCAAACAACTGGCATCAGAAACTGTAGTCATAAATGTTGTGGATAAGAGCACACTTCACAGGGCCCCTTCACAGGCTGTGCGGTCTCTGTCACAGCAACAATTCAGTGCTTACTTTGTTGTGCTAGATACAGAAGGGCCTGGAAGATCGATGATCTCTTCCTACCTCTTCTTTACTTCTGTGACTTAAAGTTCCACCCAATCTTTGCCATCCATTAATCACTTCCCTCCCCCAAATTTTTGGCTGTGGGCAAAATGCAATTCAAACGTGTTTTGAAACAGCAAGATCTTCCTGAATTGTGGAGAGCCTAGTAAGATGTTTGTGACTATGGACTGACCTATTCATACTGATCAGTACTTTCGTTGGTCTCGCAGTCATGCAACCAATAACTTTTAAACAGCACACTGGAGTGCACTGAATTTCTCACATGGGCTTTGCCACAGACGGGATATTTTACTCTGTCTCTGTACTTTGCAGGAATCTTTCAGCAGCTGTTTCTGTCCCAGCGCCCTTCCCTACAAGCAGGAAATCTGGGATTACGGAACACCACTCCCACTCACTTCGTTCAGTTAGGCAGCTGCATAGCACACCTCTGGCTCAGCCCCTGCGACTGCGTCCATGCCGAAGTCACACCAGTGATCTGGAACCCACACCAAAGTGACATCCCCCGTTACACACGCTTTGCCTCTGTGTCTCTTGTTCATACACTGGTACAATCACACGATAAATTGCCAAACCATCTATAAGAGACAAAATCAGTCATTTTGTAGTATTTTTCATGCATTCATCACCACGAGCACAACTCATAAACATCTAAGCATCTTTGAACGGTTGCATGCAAGAGTGTGCAAATCTGAAATACTTTCAGAAATGCACAGCCCCAAATACAGAAATACTTTGTGCACAAAGGGCTTTCCCTGGATCAGCAGCAGGGTTTGATAACTCTTCTAGATATGAAGAGACATGGGATCTGAGTGGAAATTACAGCCTTCAATCTTCATTTCAAAACACAGCATAGAAGCATTTTCATCCTCTGTTTTTTGCTCTCTCTCTCTCCTAGACTACATTTTGTATCTGCTTATTGTTAAGGATCGCACTGAAGAAGGAGAAAAAAAAGTAACAAACACTGACCTTAAGGTTTCCTTTTTATTGGTAACGTGTTTCCTATGTGCTAATATTCAAGGGCTTCCAAAAGAGGGTTAAAATATCACGAATATTACGAGCTGCTTTTATGAGAGCTGAAATTATGTAAGGAGATTTATACAGGCCATTGCAACCTTCCTATTAACTCTAACTTTGCTCACGGCTACTGTTTTTGCTTTCAGAAAACACTGGAGATATCTGAGGTCTATGGCAAAGGAAAAAAAAGCGAAGAGAGACAAGCATCTGTCATGGTACACAGAAAATGAATCCTTCTGGCAACTCCTGCCCAGCCCCAGATTAATATGGATTTACAATTAACATCATCAGTGAATCAAGCAGCACGGTAATTGTTTTTGCAGCTATTCCAAAACTTTCTTCTGTACAGACATAACCTAATTCTAACTTAGTGAGACAGAACAGCTTGACACATTTGTTATCTAAAGACCACTTCAGCCAAAGAACATAATGAAAAAGCATGGGAACTTGACTCAGGAGCAAAGGCTCTTCTTTAATACTTGTTCCAAAAATAAAAAAGCCTCTCCCCCTACATCCCTCATTATTTCTTATTCTTGAAGCTCTAATTTTGCCCCAAGGACTGCTTCAAAAATACATTCTCTTTGATAGGCTTGCTTAATACCACGCAGTCAAGTAGGATTAGAGCCTTCTGAAGGAAAGAACACATTTCTTATTCATTTTCATGATTAATTAGTAAAAATGACTTTTGGAACCCTCAGCTGTAGAAGTAACACTCACTTCTAGTTCACAGCAGGGATAAATATTTGGCTCACATTATTGCTGGATGCCCACATCCAGCAGGCAGCTGCAGACAGCCCTGCACACACCGGCCCACACTCTTGTAGGGTGGGGAGCAGGGCTGCAGCCTTCCAGCAGCACCTCAGGTCCCACTGCTGTCAGGAGCAAGCCTCCTTCTTGGTTCATTGCTACAATATCTAGGGCCTGCTACGGGGGAATAACCAAGAGTAACTATTTCTGGAGTCATTACTCCAACCAGTCCTCAGGGAGAGAGAACTGAGTTAATGTTCTGCCTCAACTTCTGGAAGTAAAATTAGAGGAAGATGAGCTAGAACAGAGCACTTCGTGCCATGAAATGAATTTCGCATCCATCGTTCCCCCATGCCAAGGCCAGGGAGGACAAGCCTTCCAAATATTCTGCTGAAAGCCTGTAAGTTCCTTTTCTTAAACTCACTGAACTTGTAGATACACACAAAGTAAGCAAACAGAATGTGCCGGAATCACAATAAACACCAAAGTTTGTTCAATGGAGTTGAAGAAAAAAAGAAAACAAACAAGGACTCTGACTATGTGTGGTACCATGTTTTCATTGTGTATTCTCAATACACTATGATATTGACACCTGTAACCATTTCCAGTAAGTCAAACACAAGGTAAAACAAAAGGAAGGATCTAAATCTACAGCACTCACTAATCAAAAGCAGAATTGCTGTTGACATGTATACAAAATAATGACTAAGATTTTTAAAATCCCTGACGCTGAGTTACATGTACAAGTTTGTTTGCTTTTGTAACATGCAAGACTTTTATTCGGAGTTCTTTACGCAGCTCCAAGAGTATGGCTTGTCCATTGCAATTCCTACAATTACAATTCCTGCAATTCCTAGTTGATGTGCTTGAGGGTTTTTATAGTCTGGTACCTAAAACTATCATAGCATGACGTTAAAGAGAGGAGAGGAGAGGAGAGGAGAGGAGAGGAGAGGAGAGGAGAGGAGAGGAGAGGAGAGACATG